>NC_137508.1:12470000-12472500 GCF_041902795.1 Electrophorus electricus | reverse complement strand
TTGTTTGTTTGTTTGTTTGGTGAATCACACCTGAGGTCTGAGTCATGAATTCCACTGAGACCTTTAGTATATGAGTTAACTTTCACAGTTATGTTCCTTGTACTGTAAAACAACAGCCCAGTGTTTTCAAAAGACTATTAAAGGAATTAATTATAGTAAAAATAGCTTCAGATTTGCTTAAAACCTAGTCATAGATTATGCTCTATTCATATAAAGGTCACCTAATTACCAGAATCTCATTCCCTTCCTCGTGCTCTAACTGAAGATTCTACTCAACACTGAACACCTGTCAAAGTGTACAGAATCTCATTCAAATATGTTCACACCCAGTGTGTCTACATCTGACTCATTGTGAGGTGTTTTGAAAGGAAATGGTATGGGATAAACCCTGGATTTTCCATCAATGGGTGCTGAGGAAGCTTCCAAAAAGTGCTTACGATTAGTTAACAAACAGCCTGCTGTCCAACTGCTGAAAGACAAAGCTGGCAACTCTTACATTCGGTTATCAGGCCAGGCCATGATGGGCCACAGGTTATCCGCTCAGGCTGCTAATCCTCCCAGCTCATTTCATCTCTTTTTCCAGCAGCTCTGGGAACCGTAACGGAAAAATTGCGGAGCTAAAGTCAAATGTGACTCAAGGCAGGATGTGGCGTTGGTGAATCTGGCTGAGGCACGGGGAGGGGGCGGGTGCTTGGGGAGTTAGGTGAGTGGGGAAGGTGAAGTCCACAGGTCTGCTCCTGTGCTGTGCCTGTCAGAGTGCCCTCATGACCGTACCCAAGGTAAGCGATGTACAGCAGGGGCTCACCTGCCTGCCTGCCCGCCTGCCAGAGTGGAATGGCAGGGGTGGTTTTGGCACCAGGCAGTATCTCGCGGCTTGTCCTGCCAAGTGTGTGAATTAATGACCTCTCCGCCTGTGATGTGCGAGTGTGTGTGTGTGTGTGTGTGTGTGTGTGTGTGTGTGTGTGTGTGTGAAGACTTCCATGTCTTTTTTTGACAGCATTTTCCTTGGCAGAGCAGTGCTATAGGTTAGCATGAGTTGGCATGGTGTGTACTATCTTCTGCTGAGAACCAGCTGAGCAGAAGAAGCTCATGATGTGAAGCCTGTTTCTCTCACTTCGTTTTATGAGCTGCTTTTCCCACTTCTTTTCCTTGGCATCAGCTCCAGAGTCCATTTGGAAAACAGTGCAGAGCCACCACACAGAGGTCGCATAACACCTGCTCCATGAAATGCGTCTAAATTTGTATCAATGCATCTCTTTGTGTGGGACTATGAGTGAGTGAGTGTGAGTGTGTGTGTGTGTGTGTGTGTGTGTGTGAGCTCACTCACTTGTGTGAGTGTTTCTGTTTCTATCTGAGTGTGTGTGTGTGCATGTGTGTGCATGTGTGTGCATGTGTGTTTTTTGTGTGCATTTGGGAACTCACTTATTTAGGTGAGCTTTGTTGTTTGAGCCAGGATTCATGTGTGTACGCACGTGTGAACAAGTCTACTCTGCTTTTACCCAGCAGACGTCAAAGGAAAAGGCTCATCAGTAGGAGAGCCTAACCTCAAATCCTGGTTAATCCAGCCTAGTGGCATACACACACACACACACACACACACTCACACTTACCTGTGTGTGGGAACAGCAGAGGAGAGAGAATCTTGGCGTTAGCAGGCCACTCTAATCTTCAGGCAGGCAGAGGCAGCGGAAGGGATGCTGCTGGCATTGCCGTTGGCTCGGCCAGAGGTTCGCCACAAATCTCCAGGAGCTGTTTGTATTTTCGCGGGTCGCCCATAGCCCTATCCAACACACTCTCAGGCTTCACCACTCCCAGGCTGAGCTCCCTGCAGGGCCTTCATGCCTGCTTAGGGATGGACGATTCCCATCTTTGAGGGAATCTGGCACTGAGGGCTTTGTGAATGGATCGACTGTTGTAAGGACTGAGGGAAAACATTTCCCTGACTCACACGCTCACACACTCATGTACACAGCTTCGAAATGGATCATTTGAATGTAACACTTCAGTGGTCTAAAGCAGCTTTACCACTGCCACCACTGCCACCACACACTTCTAAAAATACCCAACCTCTACAGACCACCAGTGCACTGCGAAATTTCGGCTTTGTGTGTTTTAGTCTCCTTTTCCAAGACATCAAGGGAGAATAAAACATGCAATTAAAATTCCATTTGCAGTCAATTTGATACTCGAAGTTTCCATGCATGGGCCATAGCAATGCAATGCACTACTTGATATCTACTTGGGTTTGAATCTGATTAGTTCCACACACAGTAAAATTAGCAGCAAAGGTAATTCTGATACCCTGTCTGATTTCCAACACCTGCAGGGGACTTCTGAGTTTGGAAATCGAAGGTGACTTTAATCTTCTCTGTTTTCCTACTTTAATTTTTCATGAAAACTTCAATTAGTGGCCATGAGCAATAAAACCACAATCAATGTCTTTCACCTACTGGCATATTCATGTTTTCTAGCACACACACATACTCTTTAGTCTACCAAT
>NC_137508.1:12437500-12467500 GCF_041902795.1 Electrophorus electricus | reverse complement strand
CTAGAAATTTGAGCTTTGTGACACACAGCCAGATGAAAGCAACAAGCAAAAATCACCCAAACCTGAGCATTTATTGGATAAAAATCCATGCAATGACACAACACACTGATCTCAACATTCCCTTATTCCCCAGCTCCACAATCAGGACATTAGCTCATAAATCACAGGCTTTTGGGCCTGCTCTGATCTGCACTTATGCACCCAATATAGCCTGCCCTGCTGCCCTGTACTTTATTGATCCGATGCTTTGACAAGAAAACTTCACTAAACACAATTACATCATTCATGCATTCTCCACTGATGGAACATTTGACTCCAACACAGTTATTAGTGCAAAAACACACAAAAATAGATTTTCCTGGCACAGACCCACCAAGACAAAAGTACATAACTGGCTACCAAGCTGAACAAAGACTTCTCGTTGAGCTCATTGTAGGCTTGGACTTTGGGGTCTGGTTATGTTGTCTTCTCAGACGCAGCCTCAGACTGCCTGCCTCAAAGTGCGCTCTGATTGACACAAATGCTCAGAAACCAGATCAGGTATGCTTGATAAGCTTAGAGAAACTGGTGTCCTGTTGCTAGGCAATGCTGGAACTCTTTTGTTTTCTAATATCCAGTTATATTCATGCTTGTCTGTAGTATCTTACTCTTTCCCTGTCTGGGTTAACAGTAATCTGTACGTCTTACACAGAGCCTCTTTGTTTGCAAGGGCATATTTTTTTTAAGATACAAGATGAAGGTAGTAAATCAAGTCAACGGTCAAATAAGCTTGAAAAATATTTTTCAGCGCACTGCACTGAAATTAGCTCTCCACTTCAAATGAAAGCCTCGGAGATCTTACTGAGAGGTAAGCTTTGGAGGATCACGGATTTGATGTCTGGTTTATACATTAATGAGTGGTGTACGTATGAAAATATACTAGGACTGATCAAAATCAGAAAGCCTGTTGATGGCTGCGTGGCTTTTCACACACATTCAGCCACCAAACACAGTCACGCAATGCAGATGACAAAGAGAGTCAAGAGAGCAGCCAAGATGTACTGTTTACACACAAAGCCTTCAGAAAGAGGAACTTTGTCATATGTGTGTAATTTAGCCTCTCTTTCTCTCTTTCTCTCCCTGTGTGTGTGTGTGTGTGTGTGTGTGTGTGTGTGTGTGTGTGTGTGTGTGTGTGTGTGTGTGTGTGTGCTCGTACATGTGTTTTGGCATGTGTAAAAGAGTAACTGTGGGGCTTTTTTGGTGGGTCATTCCAGAAATGTAAAAATCAAAATGTGCACCAGCACATCAAACTCAGCTGCAAATAGCTTGTTGTTTGACAGGCTGCTGATTACTGTGTGCCCTCTTGATTTTAATCTGGGGGCAGGGCATTAGTTACCAACACACTCTGCTGGGCTTCACATAGACACATGAAAGTTAAAGGTGGATCAGGAAGAGAAAAAAAAAGATACTGAGTGATAAATTATTCCTTCTTCATTCTGGGACAATAGGTGGAACATAAAGCTCTGTGTGATGGCCTTCAAACACCTACTCAAACATATTTTTGTTTGAGTCACTGGTAGATACTGTGTATTTGCTGTCTGACAAATATGACATGGTGTAGTCTTAAGTGAACTTAACATCAGTTGTAATGAAGATTTGAGTATAGCCAATAGTGAATTGTGATTCTTTCAAAATTACTTGAGGTTATAATAACGTAATGACCCCCCCCCCCCCCGCCTTTTTTTTTCAGCGAGAATGAACAGAGTAAACATTTATGTCCTCTATTTTATTCCTAAAGATTAAACCTTTGTATAAAGATGTCAACGTAGAGCCAAAGCCATTTATAAAACTAACGACTTGTCCACACACAGCTGACTCATGTGAAGTTAATCAAAACAGTCTTAACAGCACTAGAACAAGAACAATGACCATGAGTCAGACACCTGTGGGGTTTAAACTGACAACAATGAGTGAGATCAACAGCACTCGCTTTAAAACGGCCTTCGCTTCAAACATACCCTTCAGGTGTTTTAACTGCACCTCTAACTGATCCGGGAAGCCTTTGTAGCGCATGGCAACATGCATGCCCCATCACGGCTTGGAAACGCCATAACCGCGAGCCGCCATTCAAGTCTACGTACCTGTAGGGCGTGCGTCTCAGGCCGCACGGAGAGGGCAGTGAGATCAGTGCAGGACAGCCAAGACATGACCACGTCCAGGACGGCGCTTGGCCGAACAGCAGAGCAGCAAGCGTTGGTCTTCAGCCATGTGGGAAATTGCTCCAGGAACCGCAAAAGTGTTTGTAGCATCCTTGAGATAAAAATACAAATACACACACACACACACACACACACACACACACACACACACACAGATGCACCCGCTCATGGCAGGCTACCATGAAAGAGCTGAGGCGTGGAAAGAGGCAGTTTCTGTAGATGCCTGTGTAGTTTTGTAGATGTTTGTGTAGTTTTGTGGATGAGTGTGTAATTTTAGGGCTTAGCCACCCATGTCTAATTGTTCTTCACTGTAGTATGAATCTCAAGGACTAAAGCTAAATGCTGTATGAAAAATAACCTATTTCCTGTTTATAATAGCACAAGTAGAAAATGAATCATTGAGTGTGTGTGTGTGTGTGTGTGTGTGTGTGTGTGTGTGTGTGTGTGTGTGTATGTGTGCAATGTGCATATGCTATTGCAAAGTTTGATTAATGTTTGTTATTTGCTTAATGTTTATGTAAACAGATTTTCATTTGATTGTGTGTGTGGAGACATCTGCATATGGAGCTATTGCTACCTTTACTTTGTTGTGTATTAATAGATAAAATGTAACCCAGGGAAAAATGAACATGTTCTAGCATGTTTGTGTGCGCACATCATAAAATCTCCTTCACCCCACACTGCCATTGATAGGTGAGATGGAAAGGATAACATTTGATTTTAGAGATGTAAACAGATAAAAGACAAGGCTGTTTCTATGTGTGGGAAATTTACACTCTAGAGAGATGATCCACCCCAGCTGTGTGAGTGTGAGTGTGTGTGTGAGTGTGTGTGTGTGTGTGTGTGTGTGTGTGTGTGTGTTAGGCAGGATGTGAATGTGACACTGGCCAGGCCTATCACACAATTCACCCTGTGATGCCCAGTTGTTCCTTATTTTTTGGATTAGCCAGGTCTCTCCTGGGAATCTTGTCTTGAGTTATGTCAACTCAAGGGGCCAAAAAGCAAAGGAATTCAGTCTAATGTGGTCAATGCAGAAGTAATTATACATATGGGGGAATCTAGTATTGAATTCACGTAAAAATATATAAATATATCAACACAGAAGACAGGACCATTCGATTTCCTCTCTGAGGTCTCACTTCCACACAATTTTCAAATTACTTTCATTTTATTAACCGGCACTGCGTGTTCCAGTTCATCTGTAGTTTATACTTCAGCTAATCAGAAGAAGGTTCTGTTAATCATCTCCCTATTGTTCTCCCAGCGGCTCCCAGTGGCGGAACAGAACGGATGCGGCGCTGGAGTGCTGAAGTCAGGGGATGAATAATGGGCATTCCTCAACATCACGCCCACGCCCGCTTCCCGCCTGACAGTTTTGCGAGCGCTCCGATAGCGTGAGCAGACGTGCAATTCGTCACCCCAGGGCCTTTTCTTGAGGCCCGTTCCAATGATGGTTTAGCACCTCAAGCACGAGGACGAAGTGACCTGTGAGGGAACCTTGTTCCCCATCACCCTGGATACGATGGCTACGTAACAAGCGTCAGCATTCGCTACCACCCTGAGCTGTTCATGCTGTTAGGCTCCGGCTGGCAGTAATAAAGAAGTAATATCCTCCCAAAGACGGAGACCTGCTCTTCGGTCCCATCTACAAGGGCACAGTCTCCAGACGCCTCATCAACCAGGAGGCCACCGAATTAGAGTCGACTTCATTTCGCCCTGATACAACAATGGCACTCTTTTATGCAACTGTCCATCTGGAATAGTTTTAAGTGTCTTTGAATGATTCTTGGGGAAAAGAAAATAGAAAAGTTGCTCCTCCCAGGCTACCATGGATGGAATAGGATGTAGCCATCAGTACATGTGTGTGTGTACATGCGTGTCAGTATCTCTTAGCATAACACACTTAACCAGAATGGATCTCGTGCAAAACAAAATGACTGCAGCAATCTACCTAAAGAGCCTTCAGGGTGAAATAATGTGCTTTGAGGAGAAGAAAAGAATATTGCCATAGAAAAGTCATGAGAGTTCATTCAAATCAGGCAGTTGGAGAATGAGTTGGGGCGAAACACAGTCACAAGCATGATTTGAACCATCCAACCTCTGCCATGTTTATAGTTCTGTTTGACTAAAACACAATTCATCACGATTTTCACCACGCCTATACTTCATATCCTGGCCAAAACGCCTGCACAGACTCGCTCTGATCAGACACACGCATGCGCGCACACACACACACACACACGCGCGCGCGCACACACACACACACACACACACACACACACACACACACACACCCGCAAACATACACGCACACACACATGCACACACACATGCACACACTCACACACACACTCCTTCACTTTCCACCAGAATGACCCAGGGGATTTTCAATTACTTTTCACACAACTGTATGATTGAAGTTGCCTTACTGCCCCAATATCACTCACTTGCACTCTTTCTCTCTTTTTCTCTCTTCCTTTCTCTCTCTCTCTCTCTCTCTCTCTCTCTCTCACACACACACACACTCACACACACACACACACACAAACTTTGTACTTAAATGCAAATAAACTGACACCTTAACCTTCTAAGCCTTAAACTGGCACCCTGGAGCCAGCTCATTTCCCCCAGCTGCTGTATGGGTTTAGCTCTTCAGATTACACAGAGACCCAAACAGGACCCATACTTCCCCTCTCAAACACGTGCTGACATCAGGATAAAGTAATTGCTAAGTCAACAGCTGAAAATATTAGCGGTACATGACATTACTCTGTAAAAAAAAAAAAAAAAGCAATGCTGTTTCTCATGCTGAAAGGTTTATTTTTTCCACTGTACTTCCAGCTTAATTAAAAGTGATCTGTGTGGTTTAATGTTCCTTACGCCTGCACCAGACAACTTATTTCCATTATTTCCCCTTAGGAAAATAGGTTATACCAGTTCATACACTTTAAGAGGTGATACTCTGTCAGTTGATTTTGTACACCCATTTCATTTCCTGTTCATTTCCTGAGGCTTTCCAAGCTTTTGTACACTTGACTATATGTGTCCTGGGTGTACACACACACACACACACACATCCGCTTCGCCAACCCTCCGAAAATTAGAAATGCACTTCATTTATTAGTTTTGAGTTAAGGTAATTCATGCCAGTTCATGAGTGGTGTTTGTGGTCCTGTCATGCTCTAGAATGCTCCCCCATGGCTTCTGATTGCCCACAGTTAGCAGAACTGCATCGTTCCCAGAGGCCCTGCGTCCAGGCGTGAAGGGCTCAGCCAGCCAGGTCGCCCACAACTGGCCACATTATTCCCCGTTACTGTTCAACGCGCACTTTAAGCAGCTGCACGAACGTGAAGGCAGGCTCAACTCCAGCTCTGCAAATCACTGAGCCATTATGAAAAACACAAGTGATTGCTATAACTGCCATAACTGTAAAGAAAAAAAGGAGAGAGAAGAGAGTTGGGGAATGAAAGAACACGGAAAATGGAAATGGGTCTGTGTGCTGTTTGTGGGTGTGGGTAACAGGCCTGGTTCAGTTAGGGGGGGTGGCACAGGAGGGATCCCCCGGTGCGTTTTTATAATGGGCCATGTTTGTGTTCTCATAGCGCTAACTGTGTCATTACCGAACAGAACACGCTTGGTCGGATCAAACTGTCTGGCGCTATCCGCAGTGCTAGCACACATGACGATGACAGGACAGACTGTTGACCCCCCCCCCCCCCCCCACCTCGGACTCCTGAATTAATCAGAGCCGGGAGTCGGAGGAGCGGGACTGGAACAGACATCGCTTCCCATAAAGTTTCCACACCAGGTTTAATTCAGTCCAGCACAGATTCCACATCAGTGCAGTTCACTTCTGCTACAAACTATAACATATCCCTCCCTGTGGTGCGAAGCTACAGTTTATCATCGTCTCAGTGGCACTACAGTTCTAATCATGTTTTGCTCTGGCAACAAATGGGTCTGCATTAAATTTAAAAGAGGCTACAACTGAAATACAGGTATCCTTACACTTGTTGACTGGACACTTGCCGCTTGAAGGGGAGAAAGAGGAGTGTAGATAAAGAAGAGTGACTTCTCTCTCTGTCTCTCCCTCCTTCCTCTGTCATGAGTTTCTGTGCCCATCTCTTCCTTCTGGATGGAAGGGAAGCAGGCCACTGGGCTGCACGGAGCAGCTGGTTATGTTTAACCATGGTGAGTCATGTACAGAGCAAGGGTTTGTGCAAGCATGTGTATATGTGTGTGTGTGTGTGTGTGTGTGTGTGTGTGTGTGTGCAGGCAGGCCTGGGCTATGAGGCGTGTAGAAATGTATACTCCATTTCCTCACCGTCCGTATGAATGGTACAGAATGTTCCTGGAAGACAGCCAATGAGTGTAAATGGACATCATCCTGCTCTTTCTTTTCTTCGCCTCTCTCTCAGTATGACTATCCATGCCTTTCCTCCTTGGTGAATAACTGTCTCCCCCACTCCCTCACTCCCTATCTTTCTGTGTGGGGGACAGATGAAGCTGCAGGTTTTGGCAGTAGAATAAGGGAAATTCTAATAGTGGGATTAGGTAACAGGTTTACAAGAGCATGCACACGAGACCCTCATACAGAAAACCTATCTAGTCTGACCTTCCTGTCTCCCTAACCTCCTCTGCTTAACAACTTTCCATAACACGCTTGAGCAAGAAAATGTGCGTGTCTGTGTTTGTGTGTGTCTGTGTTTGTGTGTGTGTGTGTGTGTGTGTGTGTGTGTGTGAGAGAGAGAGAAAGACAGAGAGAATGTACACTCATGACTGTGGCTATTTGTGTGTGCTTGAAAACCGCAGCCCAGGGTGTGGACACTATTCCCCATTCAGCCAGAGCACGGCATCAGTCAGCGCTGGGCGCTAGCTGGGCTAATGCCCGGGGCCTGCCACTGACCCGGGGAGCCTAGCGCTCTGGCCCTGCCGTGTGGTTTCCCCTGCAGTGGCGTGTGGGGCCATGCCAAGCCTGCTCAGCCCTGGGAGGCAGGAGCTGCCACACTCAGGCGCCACTTCTTCCGCAAAGGGCCACACTGGCCAGCCGAGGACACCAGGATGCCAGAGCACACCGGACCCTGGTGCCGGGGCAAGCCAGATCCCGCGGCTTGGCTTCTGTGGTGGAAACAGGCAGAGGAAGTCATAGCAGTACCCATGTTACTACCCAGTACTCGACTGTACATACACATACAGAAACATGGAGTGTATGGGGGACCTATAGTGATCTCACAACAACATCAACATCGGCCAGTCACATGATATTCGTTAACTTTGCCAGCCAGAGAAAATTCTTCTCCTTCCGTTGGGATCCCATTGCAAATAGGGATTCAGAAGACCTGGTCAGATATGATTGCTGTTTAGGTTTCAAGGTATAAATCATATCGAGTGAGTTAAGAAAGTCAGCTGCGAGCCGTTAACGTGGGCCTCCGCCCGCCCGCCCTGCTGTGCACCAACCCCCAACCCCCACCCCCCAAAGTTCCCTCCTCTGCTCCGTTCGCCACGGTCTAGAGTAGTTCCTGGTTTATTTATGCTGGGCTTGTGTGCTCCCAGCAGTCTGCAAGGTTGTGTGTCTTATGATTGCAGTGTTAATGAGAGGTCAGCACAGCATGTCCAGTGTGTGTGTGTGTGTGTGTGTGTGTGTGTGTGTGTGTGTGTGTGTGTGTGTGTGTGTGTGTGCGTGCATGCGTGTGTGTGTGGGTCTGTGTGTGTGTGTGGGTCTGCTGGGGGATGGACTGAGAAAAATGTTCTATTCCTCTGTGCATACATTATTTTTCTTTCTCTGTACTGCAAACACACGCAAACACAGAGGCCTGCAAAACAACACTGTAGACACTCAATCAGTTCAGCTCATACAGAATCTGCTCTTAAGGTAGAACAGTTGACTGGCATGTCTGACTAGTTTAGGCTTAGTTTGTGTCTGTGTGTGTGTGTGTGTGTGTGTGTGTGTGTGTGTGTGTGTGTGTGTGTGTGTGTGTGTGTGTGTGTGTGTGTGAGCATACTCAGGTGTGGACAGGAGTGTGTCAGCTAAATGTGGTGACTGGTATGTGGTGTTACCTGCTTGCTGATGGATGTCCATTTCCTCCTTAGTCATTTGTTTCCAAGTCCTCCCAATGCCTTTGGCCATGGATCACTCGAGATTTCCAAAAGTCAGTCACACATGCATGCTCATTTCTCCTGACCTGTTCAGCATCTCCCGTGTGTCCCACGGCAGTGTGCAGGCACCCAGTGTCTTAAAATAATTATTTTAAGAGTATTTATTCAAATAACACAAGTCAGCCTGTTGATCGAGGCTGGCGATGGACGAGGCTGACGAGTAAAACACCCACCACTAGGTGGAGCTCTCATGCTGCGTGAACGCTTCTAAAAGCGCTTCTAAACACGATACTATTCGTGGTCCTACAGCTCTGAAACTTGTCATCAACACAGAGAGAATGTGCCGCACACTGAGCCTGTGGCTCACACACTCCCCTCCAACACACACACACACACACACAGCAGGCTGTGCATATGAAGCGCCCAAATAAAAAAATGAGACCCTATGTAGACGGTTTCAAGAGCAGCCTGCCGTGAGCAAGGACCTGTCAGTCACATTGTTCTGCAAATAACATTTTTTTAATGGACTATTTCAGGCCAGCGCCGAACGCATGGTCATTTGGGCCAATTATGGCTGATTGCTTGCTGTTAAGTAATTAGAGGAGTGAAGGGAGGAGAGAGAGCCCACTGAATGCAGGGTTGACAGGTCTGAGAAGGCCAGCCTAGGACACAGCCTGAAACTACTACAGGCGTCGAGCCTCTCGGCCTCACACCAGGGGTAAACAACTGCACTCACACTGTAAGTAGCATAATGGCCATAATACATTGTTTTGTGAAAAGCCCATGACCGAATCTGAAATTAGCCCCTACCTTAACTAGGAAAATTGTATCCATGTGGTCTTTTTTTTTTTTTACTGGTTGCACATGAAAAAAAAAAACAACATTTTTTTTAGATCCAAGTGTGATACTGAGGATATATTTGAACGCCATCAAAAAATATCTCTTACTTGCTTGCGGTAGGAATTCTGTACATTGGGATTTGATCTTCTTTGTAGTGGTGTCGGGAATTCTGCATGTGGTGGTGGGACTGGGTCTCCAAACTGTAAATGAGCCACTGTGAGGCTGAGTGCTCCAGAGGCTGAGTGCTCCAGGCTGGGAATTCTTTCTGCTTGAAGTGGAGAAGCAGGAATGGTGTCGCCGACCACAAGATTGCCAGGATACGACTGCTTTGAATCTTATAATGAGAATCAGAGTCAGCGGTGCCCCTTAACGCTCCAGAACATATCCTGAGCCCAGCAGCGCAGCCTGGGCACCACTTCTGCTCCTTTTCCAACATTCATCGGGTACCATGAATGTCAAACGACTTTGACATTCAAATAAGCTACATCTCAATCAGCACAGAATTCCTCTATCAGTGTATTCTGTGATCTGTCTGTGGGATATAGTGCAATCTTCTTCCTCCTCATCATCCTCGCCCTGGAGCGTGAATAGGCAGAAGTTCTTGTCTTCCCCCACCACCCTCCTCCCAGCCCCCGCGCAGGCGGCGATGGCGTCTTCTGTTACCCAGCCTCCAATGCGTCACGTCCAGGCCTTCTCCTTCTTCCCTTCCCCCGCCTGTTTTGAAACACTAGCTTCCTCCGCCTGGCTGTAACGTGAGCTTTTGTGAGGATTTGAGTCATTTTAATTGGACCTCGGGAGGTGACCGTCCTGGGAGGAGGGGTGGGATGAGAGGGACAGGCCAGAGGGGTCGTGACAGTTTGGTTGTCTTCCATAAATCTGCTACCATCTAACCATTAGGTAGAAAATGTGCAGTACAAACATTAACGCACAAAGCAGCAACTTTTAGGTAAGAGGGAACATTTCGTTTTTGTTTGGCATGAAACTTGCAGAAATTCAAGTAGTGTATTAACAAGTGAGGAAGTTAAATCTTCCATAAAGATGCATTAGCAGACATTCTCTCTCTCTCCCTCTCTTTTCTTCTCCATTTCTTAGTCTCTCTTGCCCCTCTCTCCCTCTCATGCAAACAACTGCGGGCCTAGTACACGTGTGCACACAAGCATGTGTTCATTTTATGCATGTTGTATTTTTTATGTCATGCTCTGAAGTTAGCAGAGAGAGTGGAGGAATGCGGCTTAAAGCAACGTATCCCACAAACCCCTGGCCAACTCGGACAGCTGGAGAAGACATCAGGTAGCGTGTCTTACTGATGCAACACACATTCACGCACACACACACACACACACACACACACACACACACACACACACACACACCACTGATCTTTAAGCACTCTTGTGAGCCACTCACTGTCCGTGCTCTGAGAGTTCATGCGTGAGGCACAAAGTTCCCTGCTTTGATTTTCTGTAATGCCAAAGTCACCAAAGCCTTAAACCCTTCACAATTCTCAATCTTTAGTCATATCTGTTTAACTTTCCCTAGATCAAGTGACTATGTGTGCTATGCCCTGTGCACACTGGACTGTCAGAAATACCCACTAAGAACTGTCTGCTTTGTTTTAACCACATGCCTGCTAATTATGACACGAGGCACATGAGATGAGTCCAGTCTTGTATAGTCTTGTATATCCTCCACTCCCACACTAATGATTAGCAAATTAGGAGCTAATTGTTGAGCATTTTATGTGTCGAATCAGGTGTGCAAAAGGAGAGAAGATCAAGAAGCCATGCAAGTGCAGTAGGTGCTGGGGTGAGAACCACTATACTGAGAGCACTTAGGACCACTGTACTGTACACATGCCTTCCCACAAGTACATTAAGAGGGACATGTGCTCACTGTATAGCCCATAAACTGTATGCCTGCAGTTAGCATTCTTAGATCACCAGTCTTGGATCACCAGTCTTGGCATAACACAGTGGCCCAGGCCTGCTCTTGACCCTGAATGGTGCTTAAAGGTTCACTGCAAAGATACCTAGATACAAACTTGACCTTTGCACTCATCACAGATAACCCGCCATGCAATAAAGAAACAGTCCCAACGGATAACCCCGGGAGATGATATACTTGCTGTATCAAGCCTCTTTGTCT
Organism: Electrophorus electricus; assembly: GCF_041902795.1. NCBI lineage: Eukaryota > Metazoa > Chordata > Actinopteri > Gymnotiformes > Gymnotidae > Electrophorus > Electrophorus electricus. The sequence goes on along the minus strand of NC_137508.1, from coordinate 12,456,221 downwards.
TATCCTCTTTATCTCAGGTGCCCTCAAACAACAGACTCACAAAAGAGCTTTGTGTGGCAGCCATTACCAGGTAGAGCTAAGACAAGTTCCCTCCAGTGAAGCAGAACAGAAAGAAAAGTTGGCACACCAATACCTCTTTTAAAAACAACCAAGTGATTTTTTTTTTTTTTTTTAAGTTGTTAGCTTTTGTGTAACTCACTGAAATGGGAAGTTTACCAAGTAGTCTGGTGTAGCACTGAGCTATCCAACTGCGTGCTAAAACAAATAAACAGCATGACTAGAATTAAATGGAAAATGCCTTTAGTGGGCAATATAAGAAATCCAAGGTCTGTCCTTATGCTTTCAGAATGAATGCCATTAATCCTAGGTCGAGGAGAAGTTCTTAAATCGGTAGGCAACTCAAACCCCTTAGGCCTGTTCCACGACACATTTCAGTATTTTATTGTAGCTTACATTTCAACACATAAAGGGCACGACAATTATCTAATGAGTGAAATTAGATGTGTCGGGGCAGGAAAATGTTCAACCGCGCAGTGCCGTGGGCTTCCAAGACTGGACATGCCCATCCTCGCTGTAAGGAGTTCAGCATTTCGGCTCCCAGGCTGTGAGCCAATCAGCTCCCACGCCACACCTGGGTGCCAGCGATCGGGGGGCGGGGATACAAAAGGCTGCAGCTAGTTTGCGAGAACGTACGGGAGGACTATACCCGAGGCTGTCCCATAAGACTCAACACCCTGCACATAAGCGCTGCAGCCTGAGAGGCTGACGCGTCCCCACCCTGCTGACTCCCATCATATCATAAATAGTGCCGACATGTTGGGACTGTGCAAGGGCAAATTATTAATTTATCCCCGTTCCCTAAGTAGACTGTAAGTATGAACATGTTGAAGAAATTATGACAAGCGACACAACCCATGCTTCAGGTTAACTGCTGACTACCTTTGATGACTGATTTTTATCAATTCCCAAGGGAAATCTGATTGCCCCCACATAAACATACATAGAAAGAAAGTGATTAAAATCTCTAGAAATTTTTGCAAGTCAGTAGAGCACTAACGGAAGAGCGTCCGGTCGAAACGCCAGGCAGGTTGAACTATCTGTACTTTCATTTAGAAACTGTTACTTTTTATTTTATTAATGTATACTTATACAGATCCTTTTCTCTAGTAGCCATAGCATAGATGTTATATAGAAGCTTGTATTCAAATGAACACTTACTGCCCATATAAATAATATATCATTTCTTGGGTGCTAAATATTTTTACACAGTAGACCTGCTGTAATTGCAATAGGTATAATCTCGTGTGTGTGTGTGTGTGTGTGTGTACTGTAGGACCATTGTCTATAGTTAGTGGTTTCAGTGAGGATGCAAGTATGTTCCTTCTTTATTAAAATATTAACCAAGGCAAACAGACAATAGCCACAGTGTTTTAGCGCTTTTAGTAAGCCTCTCTCCCTTTACTTACCCCTCTCTCTCTCTCTCTCTCTCTCTCTCTCTCTCTCTCTCTCTCTCTCTCTCTCTCTCTCTCTCCCCTGCAGCCATTTTTGTTATGGTTGCGACCCTCTGCTATGGCTATTGCCTTACAGAGCCTCACAGGGACATTTTAACTTTGCATGACATAAAGTGGAACTGATCTAATTTCAGTCAGATACGCTAACCTTGACACACTTACCATGCACATGTATGGGCTTTGCAAAAAGAGTGCACATCAACAGTGCGCGTGTCTGTGAGTAATGCTTGACTGTATAGTGATTATGACGTCATTTTCCATGGAAAGCTTTTTATTCTCAAGTTCATGCGCTCCCTCAGGACTATTTCCGCTTGTGTGTGTGTGTCCATGTATTTGTGTCCACTGTCAGCTTTTAAATCCTTAATCTACTTAAGATCACTCTCTTTTCTTCTCTCTCTCTCTCTCTCTCTCTCTCTCTCTCTCTCTCTCTCTCTCTCTCTCTCTCTCTCTCTCTCTCTCTCTCTCTCTCTCTCTCTCTCTCACCTGCTGCTACAGATCACCCTCCAGCCCAGTGAGGGATGTTTAGACTCTTCACATGCATGCAGGAATCAAAGCTGCCCTGACAACCTTCTCTGTTCCCCAGTGCCCTCTCTGTCCACCTCCACCCAGTCATCAAAGCGAACATCCACCCAGTATGAGAGGGAGACAGGTGGAGCACCACACTAAAGGGAGAGTGCAGGAGGAGTGCAGCTGGAGTGCCATCTCACAATCGAGCTGGATAAAGGTTTCCGATTCTTCAACCAACACAAATGTGCATGTACACACACACACACACACACACACACACACTGTTCAGTTTTGGTTTTTTTGCATCTGCCACTGGACTGTAGGAAGTAGAGAGGAGCAGGGCGAAGACTCCCAGAATGCACCACACCTCCCTGCAAACTTAAAAGTAATGTTTTAGTGCTGTTCATTTAGAGTTGAGTGTGTGTTTTTTGCTGCCATCTTCATGGTGTGTATCTTGTTTGGTTACATTCCTCCATGTCCCCTGATAGGCTCAGTTCTCTTTTCTGCTATGTGTGTGAGCCTATTCCAAGGCTACAATGTTGAATAGAAGAGCTATTCTTGAGCACAAATGGCATTCTCTGGTCTACTTCTGCTCTTAAACTACAATACAGAACTATTAACAACAGGCATTGTCTCAGAGCAGCTTTACAGGAACCAGGTCTAGACCCACAATGCTCAGGCCAAAAGCAACACCAGCGAAGAAAACCTCTTGGGGCATAAGGAAGAAATTTTGGAAAGAAAACATTCAAAACCTTGGAAGGAGCAGACCTAAGCCTCTTTTGGTGACAGTGGATAGCAGAGCTCATACAAATGCTATGAAACAGATTCAAAGTAAATCAAAAGTGTGATAGGTCTGCTAATTTGTAAATGAATATTAGATAACACATACACACAAACATATACATGTGCATCGTTCATTTCCTAGGTTGTGCTGTGCAAAAGGTATGCAGTAAAGCTTGTCATGAGTGGTTTGCATACAGCATCATAGGAGTGATGGTCTAGGCTGTTTTATGGAGGTGAAACTGCCATAACCTCCTACTCTGACTTGCTTTGTGAGTGGAGCCCCAGGTCTTAGAGGCTGTTCTCTGATTCTAATTACCCTGCTGCGTCTGGGTCCAGAGTGAGTCATAACTCGGATACTCAGTCTCAGTCTTGTCTGTCCATAAGTCACTCTCATACATTCTTACATGCACTCCAACCCCAACACACATCTGGATGTATTTCTAAGTTTAAGTAGAACAAATCTGTGTAGCTAACATACAAAAGAGAGACACCCTTAACTTGGCTGGGAAGATCAGATAAAGATGTCTTTCACTCCTTATAATGCTTCTTCCATGGGCTACTTTCAATTTCAGGTTTGATAGCAGAAACTGATCTGGGATCTGTGCGGCTGCAAATCTCCAAATGGTCAGCATAAGAGAAACTAGACACCAGATCTGCATCTCCCCTGGATGTTGTGGTGATTTGTCCCTCTTTATACATCCTTCTGTACATTTGCACTAAGAAATTATAGCCTGCCAACTCGCCAATCACAAACCATGTCACACTGACACCCACCAATCACAGCTCATGTTTCAGTTCATGCCAAAGGTTCTTATTTTCTTCCACAGTCTGTACTTAGTGTCGGCGGGAATGTGAGGTCAGTCGCCATGGCGCCTTGTTCACCTTGCAGAGGACAGTGGGAACTCTGGATTGAAATCCAGGTATTTCTCATCTATAATGAACGAATAAGCAATTTTGGTCTACTTATATTACAGCTAAAACACAGAGAGGCACATGAACCCAATCCAAATGTCTCTGCAAAGACTGCTCAGCTTGGCTGTCGTGGGTTTGAAAATTAGCATTAGGGTTACAATTCTCCCTTAGTTCATTTGGAGATTTGCCTTTGTGCAATGGTATGGAAAGAAACTGAAATAAAATTTAAACTATTTGTACAGGCACGAAGAGTAGTTTTAACGCATTTAATATTAGCATATATTAGTTGAAGCTTCATTTCTCAAGAATCTATTTTTCCATTTAGAGTTCCACTGAAAGCTGCTCCCCAGACCAATTTGATTTCTCTTTTGTTGCGATTGGCAATATGACTCAGAAATGTTAATTATTGCCATTACCACAGCTTTCCCCTCTATATAATATTTGATGCCTCATAACTCTACACTGCTTCAGTGGATTTAAATTTATTTCCCTACAGGTTCTGTTCTTTTTTAATCAAAAGCTGGGAAATCCCAGTCTAAAGCAACCCGTGCACAGAGCCAAAACACGCAAACTCAGATTTCACAATAGTGCTCTCATGTCAACTCGCTTATAGTGGCACGGCTCTGATGCAAGCCACCGGTACACGTTTTTTGGGTTTATAGGTCGTTCAGAGATATCACCTTACGATCCCATTGAAATCCATTCAGCCCGCTGAGCCATAAACTTTGATAAAGGCAGAGTAAACGAAACTGCAGGCATACATAACCTAAAAACCCATCTACAAACATCCGTAGTACACAGAACATGGACCCCATTGTGTCTGAATGGCGTGAAACACCTATATATTTATATAGTTCGTACATTTAATTACCATATTTTTAAGTAAGGATGCTTCCTTGCACACCAAACAGTCAGACGACAGTTAATCTCATAAAGGAGGACGTTCGGAAGAGCTCTGACCACCAATACTTGTTCATCAGTGCTGATGAGCTCACCAGCTAACCATGAGTGTCACCTTCTTTTAGACCCCATGGTAGAGTGTTCCATTCAGGAGTGTACTCTCTCAGTGTGTGTGTGTGTGTGTGTGTGTATGTGTATGAATATATCTGAGTGTATGTGCGTGTGCAAGCGCAACTGTGTTTACAGTTAATCACAGTGTTTAAGACTCTCTGATCACAGGCCTTTGCTGCAACTGTACTAAGTGGCAGTGTAGCCAGGCAGTGGTCTACTGAGTCTGAAAACAGCTGGATGCTTTGCCTAGCCTAAAGCTAACTTCCACTGGAGATACAAAACAAGTCTCACGCTCCACCACGCATGTATGCCTCCCCATTGACGGAGGAGACAGCAAACAAAAAGCCAGGGAAAAGAACACCAACATAGAGTGAGTCACACATGAAGACTGTTGTCTTTACTTGTAATCTCGTCCTTTTAATTACGATAATTACAAGACATCTTTCTCCATGTTTTTCTCCTTCCTCATTCAGGCAAAGCTCATGTGTTCACACAGCGCAAACAGGGATTCCTTAGAAGAGGGTGAGCTTGCAGGGTGTGTGTGTGTGTGTGTGTGTAAAGGGAATTTCCAGTGCTCACTCTGTGTGGTACATATTCCCAGAAGCAATCAGTGGTATTGCTGGTAGCTTCTGCATTGGGAATAGAGCATGGAAAAAGAAAGACTTTAAGAGTGGCCTGTGGTGATAAAGTATTATGCAATATGTTTATGCTTTGTTTTAACAGGAGATTGTGCCACACCTCCTGTGCGTGTGTGTGTCACAAGAGATGTGGTTATCAGTATTTTTATTTTACTACACTTCTATCACAAAATAAAACCATATTTGTTACCGTTTCAAACTGTCAGTGCCGTCACTTTCTCTAACTATTTCGCTGCTCCTAAGTTCGATAAATATATATTTAATTGTGATGTGTAATAAATGCGTTCAATCAACCAGTGACGCCAAAGAGCTTGCTGGGTTGGCCTTTGAATGGTCTAAGTAGAAACGGTCATTGGCGGTAATATTGATGTGCTTCTTAAATGTCTTCATTAAATCTATGTTACCTCTTACGCACAAATGCACAACTCATGCCAGACCACGGCAGACCTGCGTGATCAGTCATACACACATTCACGCGTTTGTCCACTCACATAAACGCACGAACGCACTCTCCACGTACCGTGGACCACACGCATACGCAATGACCAAACGCTCGTCTGCAATCAAGGAGCCGTTTCTCTGATGTCTCCCGCTGCTGTTGTATCACAGCGGAATCACATCGCCGCCTCGGCCAAATCTGCGGCTGCTTTGTGCTGGGCCCCGCGACTCTAACAAAGCACGCAGCCTCTCCGCAAAAGGAGGGCAGTGCGCTACATTTACGCTCCGCTGCTGTGGGTGGGACAGCGAGACGATGACAAAAAGGACAGCTAAATATAGAGGGCAGGGATACAGAGACCTGGTCACGTGACTGCTAAATAAACCCCCAACATTGCTATGCAGTCAACGTTCGTATTTATCTGTCGGATATTAATGATATATCTGTTGGGCCATTTTAAAATACAACAGCCGAGGTCGTGGCATCTTTACTGAGAGACGATCTCCGTTTGCCTCCCAAATAACGTTGTTGTCATAGGTGTTGCATAACAAACGGTAACGAGACAGTCGACAGTTTCCATACAGTCTGTTGCCGCAAGGCAGCGCGTTTACCCACATACATGATTGTAGCTCATGTTAACTTTTATGTTAAATGACAATGATATTTAACGTTTCTCCAGGTAGGTACAGAGTGCGGTGGTTTAGGTGGTAAAGTTGCCTGTGTTTGTTAAGCAGTTAAGTCATTTGTGGTCTATAGTGCATTTGCTTATCTTGCAGGTGACTAATGTTTGTGTGTGTGTGTGTGTGCGTGCGCGTGTGCGTGCGCGCTGTGGTTAAGGCCTGGGGTGGATAATGGTGATTAATCTTGCTGGTCTGGTTTGTTGAGTCACAACATCTGCCTGGTAGAGGCAGATGGGTACTGATACTGAGTGATACTGAGTTACAGGCTAGAGCCAGAATGGAGTGTGAACTCCATTGTTTTATTACTTTTTATTATTTGAGTTAAGAGTGTGTGCAACCCAATATAATAAGCTTTGATTCACATTTATCACAAAATAGGCCATTAGGTGTTTTACAGTAAGAGTGTGTATCTGTATGTGCATGTGTGCATAATTCCGCACGGGGGCGAGGTTGGGCATTTAAAAAAATGCAGATTATTGGTAAAGTGGCCAGAGCCCCTATCAGCCTGCATTAACAAATCCTGGAATGGTGCAGTTTACACAGAGCGGCATTTAATGCCGCGCGGCTTCCAGGAGAGCCGTGCGACGACACCTGAACCGTACACGCCCATCCAACCCCACACTGCCTTCCCCCTCGCTGACGCCCAGCATGCACCGGGCCCACTCCTGGGGACCAATAGAGGAAGGCGGAGAGGAGGGAGGAGATGAAAGCAGCCACCTTGGGCCCTGCTGGGCTCTTCCATCAATCACAATCAACAGCTATCCCAGCCCCAATTACAGGCGGAAGACTCGGGGCCATGTGCTGATTGTTAGCGCTGTGGAATGAAGGGAGAGGCAGAGAGGTGATGATGGGGGGGATGGAGACAGAGGAGTGTGAGCTTGCTCGGGTGGGAGGTGGGGGGAGGGGCAATCAGGAGGCGGCCCAGTTTCCTCCCATGGGGCCCCGCCCACCAAGCCCAGGCTCAGGTATGCTGGAAGCAGTGACAGTCCTGGTGGTGCAGACTCAAGTCATGCACGGTCCACTGAGCGCATACGGGGGGGGGGTGAGTGGCACAACAACAGATGGCAACGCGGTGAGTTATGTTTAGATATCTGCTCTGAGCGCACGCACATGCGTCACGGCCACTCATCACAGCTATTTATACAAATCCAGACCTATTAAGCCACGTCCTCGGACACGCGTGGACGGCGTACAACACACGCTCTGTTCATGCTCGCTTAACACGTGCCATCATAAAACCAGCGATTTATGCTCCCGATTCCGTAGCATTCCTTCCCATACCTCACCCACATTCAGTCGCCCTCCTCACGTCTGTGCGTGTACAGTATACGGCTCGGGCCCTACGTTCGCTCATACTCGTAAATACCTCGTAAATCTCCGTTCTCCCCGGCCAGCAGCCGAATCCCTAACGGTCATCTCGTCAACCAAAAGCAGTGCGGTCTGAGAGGGAAAGCAGCACTCTCCCCGGCCCTGTGAAGCAGAAAGAGGTAACTGAAGGGCTCCCAGAGGAACCTTGGTCTTTGTTTCTGCAAGGAGATGACAGAGTTCCACAGGTCTGGCTTGCCTGGCTGGAAGCGAACCCATTAACTCTGCTGGCCTTGTCTGATGACTGACGCTGTAGACAGCAGTCAAACACTGTGGAGATAAGGGCACAGACCCGGTTACTTATTAAAGTTTTGAAATAATCCCAGTCACTGGTGTTTGTGTTGAAACCATCGTGTGAGGTGTTTTTGCCCAGACAACGTTTCCCATAGTTCACCGCATTCCTCTAGGAATCCTCTCTTTCTCTCAGTTTTACGTCTATCAGTAAATAATAAATGCCATTCATTCCCACCATCTTTGGAAATATAATCTCCAGTTTAATAAGTGAAACAAACCGACTGAATGCAATGTGTGTGCCATGTGTGAACGCAATGCCTGCTTGTGTATACACACGGATGTGAGTGTGTATGTCCATAATTTTGGGTTTTATAACATATCAGTGAATTAGAGCTGACTGGTGTATCTATATTTAGCTATTGCTGTTTCTTTCTTGCTTTTCTCTCTCTCTCTCTCTCTCTCTCTCTCTCTCTCTCTCTCTCTCTCTCTCTCTCTCTCTCTCTCTCTCTCTCTCTCAGTGTGGCATGGGGCCGGAACAGTGTGGGGAAATTCAAACTGTCCCCCATGTTTCTCTAAACCCATTCTCAATGGCTCTGACTTGAAAGCCTGCTGTTTAGAATATGGAATGACAGCCATGGTGGTTGAGAGGCGAATGTGATGGTTGAGAAAATAGCTTTAGCATGGGGCCCTGAGGGTTATGCAATGATCCCTGCAAATGTCCATCTACTGTACAATACCCTCACTCCCCAAAACTGGGCCTACCCGTATCCACAGACAATGCAACTGAGGAGGTGTGGGTCGGTTGTGGTGTGCATGTTTGTGTGCATGGAAGTTATTTCGTATCTCTTAACTCGTGCATAACTTTCTTTTCCATCTCAGCACATTTCTCCAAGAATTTAGCAGACTGCGTTTCATGCACATATTGCATCTCACGTAGCATTACCCTGGCCTGGCACCAGCGATTTATACCGGAACCCCCCACGGATGCACACGCACGAATGCGCGGCTTTGCCTGGGCGCCGTGACGAGTGAAAGCTGTGGAAATGCGATGCGTGGGACTGGAAGGAAACAATGGAGGTCTGTGAACGTGCGGGCCCCAGTCCCGGTCTCGCCCGGCAGATCGTAGCGTCTCGCATACTGGCCTGTACAGCCGTGGCGGGAGCCTCGCGCTCCGCTGTCGCCACGCATTCTTCCCCATTTGGAGGCTCAGCACTGGGAAGCGTCGTGTCCTGTCAGCTGCGGGCTTCCTTTAGTGCTCCCCTGCCTGCCGCTCGCGCGTTTCCCATGCAGGATTTACAACCTCACCCGCACAAGCAGCTTAGCGCGATTGCCCCGCGCCGCTTGTAACATGACGGATAGATTTCCTGTGTGCGCTGGAGCCTAATAAACTCACGAGGCATGGTGATGCCTCATGGCTTTGGTAAACTCAGGCACAGACCTGTGGTGAGCTTGCACATCGCTCTGACGACCGACGCCGCAAATACCACTAATGACCATTTGCAAAACCGATGTGTTGATTCCAAGTTTAATTTCTTATTGCGTGCTGCTCCCTTTTTTTCTCCTTTATCGTGTAACCACAAAAAAAATAAATAAATCACTGTGTTGCCCTCAACAAAAGCTTTAAAAGAGGACTTAGTTGAACTCCTAGTAAACAGGCTTACTGAGGCTGCAGTGGGTGATGTTTCAGTCGCTTGAATGTTTTAAAGCTAATGACCAGTTCCACAGCCTCTGCCGGTCAGCTCGTTTGGCATGGTGAACCTGTTGTTACAACATAAGCATTTTCTCAGGTGAGAAGCATGACACGGAGTCTAAATGTACTTTTGCCAACCGGTTCCTGTCTGGCCAGCCAGCTGCTTCGGCCAGTGACTGCAAATGGGCAGCGGTAGGTTGAGCGTGGGGAGTAAGCAATGCGGTAAAAATTAATGTTGAAGCAAGCAAGATCTTACCCAGACCTCCTTAGGACTTGGTAGAGGAACAATCACTGCACTTTGAACATTTTGGGAAGAAAAGCAAAGGGCGTGTGCTCTTCAATGCTGGAGCAGCATTCCTGGAGTGAGCGTAGAAGATCTTTTGGGAACGCTTTGAAAACCGAACGTGCTGTGTACTGTAATTTCCCCCCATCTGGAGGGGACAGCTTTGCTGTTAATGGGTTTAGTGCAACGTTAGCAGGTCTGATGCAGAAACCTCTGTCTCTGGCTTATCCTTGTTTAACGCACACATGGACAAGGGCCCTTTTAATATGAATTTTGTTCCCTATTTACACCCAAAATGTTTGAGCATGGAGGAGAGGAAAACAGAGAATGCATGATTCAGCTTATTACATTAATGTGCGTATTCCTCCCCTGACCCCAGGCCAAATCACATAATTCAATAGGAAATTATGTGCCAGAGTAAATTACATTTAAAATCAATGGATGTAATTTAAACTGTGCTCTGTTTAAATGCCCCACATTTACAAGAGATCAATGGGACATTCACATCAGAGTGGGACAGTTCTGCGCACATGTGTAAAAAAATGATAAGCTCTCTCCACAATTATAGACATACCTGAACTGATGTTGGAGAGAGTTCTAGCCTGGTTTAGGCTGAGCTGTCGGCACAGCAGTGACATTAGAGCTGCATCCCATATCAGCACACAGCGAGAGGGGGGAGAGTGGCAGTCAACATGCTCTGGGTTTATTATATCAGCTCTCTCCTACACTTTTCTCAAAATAAGAGCAGCTTTGTTAACATTCGATGATATCATGTTTCTCTTCTTTTTGGGCTATTGTCTTTTGCTTAATTACAGGGTATGAGCCGGTAGGATCAGAACCATTTAAATCATTTCCTCCTCTCCTATTCATTAGCTCTGTGACTAAATACCAGCGCAGCATATACAAAACACACTTCTAACCAAAAACATCTAACCGAAACCTCTCGCTCATTATGGCGGCCCATTTCACCGTGGTTCAGATATAGAGAACAATGGCATGTGACACACTACATTGGCACTGAAAAGCCTGTTGTGAACGAACAGAGCCTTCATAAATCTTTAAAAGTGTTAGCTCGGTACGGTCCAGGTGCACCATAGCCAACAGCCAAGACGCTCAGCCCTGCTCCACTCAGAACTTTGATGCTGCTCAGCGCAGCCAATTCTGTCAGAACATTAGTCAGGTGAAGTCAAAGTGTCCCCTGCCTGCCTTACTTAAAGCTCACTCTATTATCCGCTTTCTCCACTTTGTTATTGTGATCAGCACCTCCACCACAAAAGAAAAAAAAACACACACACACAAACAAATGACAAAAGCATCTTGTTTTTTATTTTAGTCAGGCATTCTCTTCTGCTCCTTTGTGAGGACCCCAATTTCAGACTTCTGCTACTGCTAAACAGCTACACGAGCAGGCAGTTAGTTGGTCAGAGTCCTTGGGAACACTTAATTCATTTAATTAGATTGATTAAAGTCCAGTTAGGAGTGCAGGACAAGGGGAAAGACATAAAGGTGACCTATGACTTTTGAACTCTGACCCTTAGACTTCAACGGGCCGTGAAACCTGTGGAATCCCTATTATAGAGGCCCTGTCAGGCCCGGATTGGGACGTCCCACTGAGACCTGAGGATGGAGGGAAGGAGAGAAGCGTGCACAGATGAAGAGAATCAGGGGCAAGAGATTTCAGCACCCTTTTTGACAAAGGCAAGCCTGAACTTCCCCACTGTTACACCAGGTCTGTTCAGGACCATATCACAACAAGTTGTTGCTTTCCCCTGGGTGTCTTTATATATATCGTTTTGCATGTCAGTTGCAGAGGTTTTAAGTGCATATTAATAGATATTATGACACAAATAAAGCCCTGTGGCAATCTGGTGGTTTCAAAGGCCGTTGACGGGGCATCCCCCCACAAACAGTAATACTGAAACCGATAGTCCACAGTCAGTCACTCACACCCCTCTCACTCCTTTAATGAGTCAGTCGGTGCCACATTTATCCACAGAACCACTTACTCACTCTGTTTTTCTGAGCCCTTAGGTCTGGCAGTGTTAAGCCTCTGGCATATATACCATCGCTCTTTGTCCAAAGGGAAAGCAAAAGAAATGCTTATTTTAACAGTTCAAAAGCAGTAACTTGTTAAGTGTGTGTGTGTGTGTGTGTGTGTGTTCATGTTGGGGGGGTGGTATTTGTGAAGAGTTTCCTTGTAACTGTAGATCTAAAAAAGATGAGAGTGGAGATAAATGGGCATCAGATACGTGTGAAATCTGCAAGGTCACTCCTGTGCTTGGAGTAAAAGTGAGCAGAGCTCAGTGAACGGTCCCACCTGGACCCTGAGCCCAAGAGGCACTGTCTGCTTTATGGCCTGTGAAATCTTCACATGTTGAGAGCAGCCCTCTCTGGACACAGAAAAAAAAAAAAGTTTTTATTCAAGTATCACCTCTCTAACACACACACACACACACAAACACACATATATACACAAACCCACACACACAAGCCCCTCCAAAGTGGAGCCCAGAGACTGAGATAACAGGGTCAGGAGAACAGGGGTCAGCGCTGGGGAGTAGGGGAGGGGTGGTGTGGCGTGTAGGCTCACAGGGAACACATGGAGAGGATAAAGAGGGTCTGGTTTCTGTAAAGCGTGAGTGAGGGTGCAGTAATTTATGAGCCCACGAAAAAACAACCCTGAACCCTGACTCTCGACCAGCCATGCCCTGAGAGAGGACAGAAACACAATCAGCAGGGATGCGATTGTGTGTTTATGTGTGCGTATGTGTGTGTGTGTGTGTGTGTGTGTGTGTAGTGACAGAGACACCCGAGTCATTTTCATCCATTACTGCAACTGTATGACTAAAAAAGTCTGGTAGAGTTTGTATCAGACTGATGTGCTTATGTTACACGCGTTTAAGTAAACAGGTTGTCATAAAAAATGTTATCTACTGTGACTCATTGGCCATATTTGAACCATCTACAATCACATCTAATTTAAAAATCAGCTCAAACAACAATCTGTGACTAGCATCAGTGGAACTCCCACATAAACAATAGGAAGGTGAGTCATTGCCCAGTCTTCCTGCTGAGATAACTTCCCTGGAATCTGTGACATGTTCCAGCTCTGTGTTCTGTGTAATGCTCCTCAGGCCAGCCTTGAAATATGAGTTTTCTGGGAGGCATAAAGACTGTGACTCAGTGGTTCGACTCCCTTTCCCCAACAGGCACGCACATACCCACACCCCTGACACCCACACACACATACCCTCACCCCTGACATCCACACACCCACACCCCTGACACCCACACACACATACCCACACCCCTGACACCCACACACACATACCCACACCCCCGACACCCACACACACATACCCATACCCCTGACACCCACACACACATACCCACACCCCTGACACCCACACACACATACCCATACCCCTGACACCCACACACACATACCCTCACCCCTGACACCCACACACCCACACCCACACCCCTGACACCCACACACACATACCCATACCCCTGACACCCACACACACATACCCTCACCCCTGACACCCACACACACATACCCTCACCCCTGACACCCACACACACATACCCACACCCCTGACACCCAAACACACATACCCACACCCCTGACACCCACACACACATACCCTCACCCCTGACACCCACACACCCACACCCCTGACATCCACACACACATACCCACACCCCTGACACCCACACACACATACCCTCACCCTTGACATCCACACACACACACCCACCCACACCCCTGACACCCACACATACACACATCCACACCCCTGACACCCCCACACACACACCCACATCCCTGACACACACACACACACACACACCCCTAACACCCACACACACACACCCCTGACATCCACACACACACACACACACACACCCCTAACACACACACACCCCTGACATCCACACACACACACCCACACCCCTGACACCCACACACACATACCCTCACCCCTGACACCCACACACACATACCCTCACCCCTGACACCCACACACACATACCCTCACCCCTGACACCCACACACACATACCCACACCCCTGACACCCAAACACACATACCCACACCCCTGACACCCACACACACATACCCTCACCCCTGACACCCACACACCCACACCCCTGACATCCACACACACATACCCACACCCCTGACACCCACACACACATACCCTCACCCTTGACATCCACACACACACACCCACCCACACCCGACACCCACACATACACACATCCACACCCCTGACACCCCCACACACACACCCACATCCCTGACACACACACACACACACACCCCTAACACCCACACACACACACCCCTGACATCCACACACACACACACACACACACCCCTAACACACACACACCCCTGACATCCACACACACACACACACACACACACCCCTGACACCCACACACACACACACACACACCATCTTCCTGCTCTCTCTTCTTTCCTCTCATCTCTGAAGAAGTCAGGAGGGAAAGAGAACCTCCTTGTCTGGGTTTTTCCACATTTGGTGAGAGAAATATCCACATCCATGCACTGCCGCTTTCTCTTGTCTTCTCAGTTCTCTTGTTTTAAAGTAGAAGGATGTTCTTGGGATATTAGACATTGCTTCAGAATGTGTGTGTGTGTGTGTGTGTGTGTGTGTGTGTGTGTGTGTGTGTGTGTGTGTGTGTGTGTGTGTGTGTGTCTGTGTGTGTGTCTGTGTGTGTGTCTGTGTGTGTCTGTGTGTGTGTGTGTGTGTGTGTGTGTGTGTGTGTGTGTGTGTGTGTGTGTTGAAATGAATGTTATGTACTTCCATTGTTTCCTCACTGGTGGTAGTTAGCTGCCTATGGCCAACCACCAATCTCTTCCTTGTATAAATATTTTAATGCTCTTATTCCAGTCAGTGTACAGGTCAGAATGTCATGATCTAGCTTGTTACCAGAAGGCTAGTATCCTAGAAATATAACCCACATATGAGATCGCTTTTATATTTATTTGGCTTCATCAAGCTCCAACACACTCATCTATGTGTATACACTTGTATATATAATTATATATATTTAAAAGCACATGGTGCAATACTCTTATAAACTATGTAGGAATACAGTTTACACTAGTGCACAATATGCATTCTGCAGCTCTCATATGTTCTCACACCCACACACACAGACACACACACACACACACACAAACACACACACACACACACACACACACATCACCATGGAGATTCAGTGTGAACAGTGAGTTTCCGAACCGTCTGTCCTCAGATCACTACTACCAAAACATGTGTGGGTGGATAGATGCCTGTTGTGTGTGTGCATGCGTGCATTCGCATGTGTGTGCGTGTGCCCGTGCGTGTTCGCGTGCGTGTTCACGTGCCTGTGCGTGTGCATGCGTGTGTGCTTGTTTGTGTGTGTGCACATTTGAGGGTACTCATTAGATTAAGGCTGATAGGCCTTGCCATGCTGGGATCAGCATTAATGATGCATCTGAGCATTAGTATGCATGAGCTTGTATTTAACACCCATTAGGAGGCACAGACACACTCTGTGGTGAAACAGGCTTGTGAGTGGCAGGACTTGTATTCCGACTGAATTTCTCACACTAAACATTCTCCAGTGAGCAGGGCTCTGGCAAACCCATGAAGGCCAAAGCAGAAGAGCCCCTGCAACGTCTGTTACAATATGTGAATGGTACCGTATGCTAACGCACAGAGGAAGCTGGAGGGATGAGATGGAGAGACAGCAACAGTAAATAAACACGTGAGAATTAGAAGTGAGTGCAGACTATTTATTAGTGGGAGCTAGGGTAAAAGCTAGGGTAGAAGCTAGGGCAAAAGCTAAGGTAAAGCTAGGGTAAAGCTAGGGTAAAAGCTAGGGCAAAACCTAGGGTAAAGCTAGGGTAAAAGCTAGGGTAAAGCTAGGGTAAAAGCTATGGTAAAGCTAGGGTAAAGCTAGGGTAAAAGCTATGGTAAAGCTAGGGTAAAAGCTAGGGCAAAACCTAGGGTAAAGCTAGGGTAAAAGCTAGGGTAAAGTTAGGGTAAAAGCTAGGGTAAAAGCTATGGTAAAGCTAAGGTAAAAGCTAGGGCAAAACCTAGGGTAAAAGCTAGGGTAAAAGCTAGAGCAAAGCTAGAGCAAAAGCTAGGGTAAAAGCTATGGTAAAGCTAGGGTAAAGCTATGGTAAAAGCTAGGGTAAAAGCTAGGGTAAAAGCTAGGGTAAAAGCTAGGGTAAAAGCATTGCTCTGGTCTTATTAGTTGGCCGTGATCCTCACAACAGCGTTGAATGACACAAAGAGAGAGACAGCTAGGGAGGGAGGGGGGAGGAGAGAGAGAGAGAGAGAGAGAGAGAGAACATATGTTGTTGTCCATCTCATTTTTAATCCCTGCATTTTTTTCTTCTCTCTTTCCCACGTTCTGAGTGTTAATTGATAAAAATGGGGAGGCAATCGAGCCCTGTGACTAATCATCCCCAGTTCACCCGTGCTGTCTGTCTGTGTGTGTGTGTGTGTGTGTGTGTGTGTCCTGAAAAAGTCTAGATTTGTTAAGTCTGTTCTGCATCCTGTATCCTCTGCAGTTTGGCCGTGCTGTGTTATGATGTGAGGCACATAGGACTTACGTAACAGTCCTCTGAGGGCCCCAGTCCCTGCACAAGGAAAAAACTCAAAACTTATGCAAACGAAACACACAACTATCCCCCAACACCCGAGGCTAGCCCACTATATTGTTTTTCCATCACTCCAGGACCTGTTCATCTTGAAACATTTTTGCACCATTCCAAGAGCCTAATAAGCTGTTTTGCCAGTGAAGCAAATAAATGTAACAGTCACCTCAGCTGACCAGGAGCAAAGTGACCATAGAGACAGCTGTCTCATCCATGCCTTTCCGGCTCTGCCCTGTCCGGGCTGGCTCGGTCCAGCCTGGCTCTGCGGAGCCGCTCAAGCGCAGGTATGAACCAACGACCAGTGCAGTCATAGGAAGAGCACACCAAATCCAGTTTAGTAAGCCTGTAAAGACAGGAAATTAGAGTTTGAAGTGTACCGCTCAAGTGACACTTGAACGAATGGACACACATAAGGGGGACTTCGGGTCCCTTTTTCCTCACCAACGTCCCGCTATGGCGACAAGATTTTGCACCAATCTCCTACAACTGATAGTCATATCGATTTGGAAGCTAAATCCCACAAACAAATGAGGCTTTCACTCACTTTTAAAGGAAATTCCCCATATTAGCTTCATATGGTTCAACTTACTCAAGTACGGTAATGAAGGAGGGAGAAACCCGGGGCGCTACCGTGGCGATGACCATTAACTCAAGCCATTCCAGCACAGCGGCAAGCTGGAGGAATTCCCCCGGTCTATGCCTGTGCGGGGGACTCATTCAGACTCAATGGGACCTTTGTTGCTCCCCTGCATCTACTGCCCACTCCCACCCTATAGCCCCAACAGCCCTTGTTTGGGCGTGGAGAGAGCCCATTGCGCGCAGAGGCCATCCCTAGCATTCTGCATTCTCCCTGCCTTTCATATGGTAAAGGCTGCTAATGGCTTTACCAACCTCCTCCTCTCTTCTGCCCGTGCTTAGTAACCTCCTGGCAACCACCGCTGCCCTGGCAACCACTTCTGGTCTGCTGAAGCCGCCCTGGGGACTGCCTTTGACTCCTCAAGGCCCAGATGTGGGTTCAGTCCAGAAACACAGCGAACAAACATGACTGGGTGACACTCACACATATATACAGGAACGCACACACACACCCACACTGAATGACACAACGAACACTCACAACAGACAGCCACAAAGTACATATGTCACTTTCTTTTCTGATTTTATGGCATTTCCTGGAAATTTCTCTTTTTTCACTTTCACTTACACACACATACACACATTTCAACCCACAGAGATACACACCCCCAGACTGCGCAAAGCATTAGCCATCCCTGCCAACAACATTCGCGCGCATGCAAGCACGCACGCACGCACACCTACGCACACCCACACCCACACACACACACACACACACACACACACACACACAACATTGGCTAAATTAAGACTGCCTTTTATTCAGGGCCCTATTTGCATGTGAATCCATGTTTTGTAGCCATTTCTATTGGTGCCAGTGAGCTGCTCCCCAGTGCTCCCCACTGAGGGGGGGTTGGGCAGGAATCAGGCTGGCCTGATCCCCAGTGCCCACGGATGGGTCTTTCCAGCCATAAATATGGATGAGCTGGGCTCAGGGCAGCTTTCTCACAGTTGGGGAAAGTAAACTGGATAGAAAGAGAGAGAGAGAGAGAGAACCAGAGAGCAAAAGAGTAAGAACGCGAGTGACAGAATGTGTGGCTTCATGTGGAAATGGGCTCTTTTCAGTGGGGGCCCCACTCAAGAAAAGGTTCACCCACCCTGCAGGATGACAGGATTCAGGGATTAGGCCAGCTCCCAGCTTTGTTTTTGGATGCAGCGAAGAGCCGATGTACATGAGCACAGATCCCGCGTGCACGTGAGCCATGATGGCCGAGGACGAAGAGGGTCTGCGCGGCAGAGGAAGGCCCAGCTGGTGGTTCTATGTCCTGAGCCCAGCACGTTGCAGAGTGACATCTCCTGCAGCCTCAGAATGGTTTAGTTTTTAATCTTACAGCATATTATTAA
>NC_137508.1:12425000-12432500 GCF_041902795.1 Electrophorus electricus | reverse complement strand
CATCAAAGACATACCTTACACACACAAATACAACACACGCTACCCTTACCACTTTTACATCGGGTCACACAACTTTAAGCGCTACCCTGACCCAACTTTGGTACAACTTTGTCCCATTCATGGCCGTCCCACCCTCTCACACCCTCAACCCAACTGTCTGTGTTCTGACCTTCCATAAAGTTCTGCCATGTTCATCCTTTTACTTTATAATGTCTTACCTTTGGCCCTGCTCATTAGTCTCATTAGAGTCTCATTGTTGGCTCCAGCTTCATGAGAGATCATCTAGGGGAAACAAGGGCGTCCGTGTTCCATAGCGCCGCCGGACCCCGACAGAGCCTGTCTGCTGCTGCTGTGCAGATGTCTGGAGGGTGACATCAGTACAACAGCACCCAATTCCCCTCCATAAAACAGTCAGCCCCCTCTAGAATGCCCCAAGGTGTGCTCCACTGCGTGGAAAAGGAGCAGAAAATGTTTATCCCACTGTCCAACATGCGATGACTTCATCGTTACCCTGACTGCAGCACATGTGATAAAATGATTTGCAAGCTGACACAAAAAAGTATTACCCGATTCACAAATAGCCTCCCAGTTCTTGAGCTTATGCAGTTGTGTGGTTTTCTTGTGTGGTTTTATTCTAATTCTAATTCTGCTTCGTTCTGTTGTTGAGGTTGTAGTTTATTCGTTTTTAGCTTTGCTACTCCTCATTCTCATCACTGTCATCTGAAAGCTAGCCCATGTCAGTTTCTCACAGTGCCATGGTCTTCATCCCCCACAATGGACGCTGGCAGGCAATGACAGGACTCGGATAAGCCTGCGGACTTTGGAGTGGAGGGTTCAGCTCCACCCCGGTTGCTCTGGAATGGGCCCTTTTACCAGTGACTAGGAATCCCCTCTCAATAATGGTGTCCATGGTAACCTCTAACCTCTGACCTCAAGCACTTCTTCCACCTTTAACCCGACATGTCATCCAGTGGGGTCAAACTGTTCTCTCATTCACTTTCTCCGCACTCTGAACTGGACGCTCTGTTTAGTCCGAATGGCCACTGCCAGGCCTGCAGCGGCAGCACGACCGGGTGCTGTGCCCACACGCAAAGAAAGGGATATTGTTTGCTGCGAATTCTTCAGATTCCAAAAACTAATACACTGTTACATCATGTTCATACTAAAGCCAATTTAGTCTTGAGAAAATGAAGACTTTCTATATTCTTTCGTGCAGTCAAATGCTACCATTAGCCTCCGGTCGTTTTGCACATTGGGGACTGAGTGCATATCTGTTTCATGCCTCGCCTTTCGGGATGCGGAGCTAAGCAGAATAGTCACTGAGTCAAGCATGAAGTTTGAACATTCTGTTTGGGTGACTGCAAGCACTGGCCTTGTCACAATACAAACTGTAGCACGACTGAAGCACTGATAATTAGCCAGTCTCCCCCAGCACCACAGGAGGATTAAGCTAAAGAAGCATTCCCTCACTCGGTTTTAATCAAGGCCATTAGCCTGGAAGTTCTGCGGTCGGCTTCAGGTTGCTAGCTGCAAACCCGGCAGCGAGGGGCTAAAGCGCTGCAACGCGGCTGACAGAGCCTCGCGGGCAGGTGCTGCCCCTGGGGAAGGAACAGAGTGCCACTAGCATAAGCAGGGTACCAGCACGCATACCATCTCCGATCTGTCCGCCGACGCGCAACACATCCCGCTGCATTTAGCCGGGCCGGGCTATTCTGGGGAGCGAAGCCGAGGCTGTTCAGCCTTGTATCTCCAGAGTCATGGGGAGGGCAGGCGTGGGGAGCGGGTGTCATGTTTTGCATGTCTAGACAGCAGTAAATGCCACCAGTAACACAGACTTGACTATATCTTGGGCCCTCCATGCCTGCAACTTGTACATGTGAAATCTCAGGCCTTGCGAGGTTTGTGACTGTAGAGGTCCTGAGCTGTGACACCTTTGTCCTAACTCTCGAAAAAAGAATCAGCTCAAGTAAAGATGAAAGAGTGATATGTGACTCCCAAATTAGAGAACCCTTAACTGTTGGCCAGAAATATTCTTAATGTTTTTACTTTTAATAAACTTCGGTCCTATAAAAAGGAGCGAGCTGTCTGACACATCGAACTTCTTACAGAAGTGTACCATGAGAACAAAAAATAATCATGTGCTTGATAGCAGTATATAATTAGATCTGTTGAAACACATGGCAGGATTGTCCGCCATTAAAAATAGACCAAGGCGATATCAAAGGCATGTTTATACATCCCTTGTCCTCTTCTGTCTTGAACAATGAAAGTGTCAGATACACATCAAGTGTTACATGTATTTTCTTAATATTTTATTGTTTCTGAAATGAAATGTTGCATAATTTGGGCAGCGCATATTGGGAAAAGAAGCATGGACTTGGGAGAGGGTATCTATTTACATACACACACAAACACACTCTCACAAAGAGACCCCACTAATTTCCCATGTCACCCCACTCTTGGAGCACAAACACTGACCCTCTCACTCATTAAGTCAAAGGTCAACCAAAGGGGTCAGGGGTCAAAGTGCAGAGCAGCTCCAAAGACTGGACAATGAGGCAGAAGCCACCTGGAGTAAATCAGGGTCTCCTTTTGCCAATCGCCCGTGACAGAGACCATTACCAGGGCCGGGTAAACAGGCCGCAGAGAACAGCGAGGGCTTGTGGGTAGCTCAGGGACATACACGACCCCTTCAGCGGCCGAAAGAGCCACAATTCACTCTGCCTAGGCGAGTTTTCCGCATGTGGGGGTGATTAATGAAGGAGTCGGGGGGGGGGGGGGGGGGGGGGGGGGGGTCAGAGCTGGGGGCAGGGACCAGGAGAAGGGTCACCTCGTGAAGAGAGAGCTTTGTTTTTGTACTCGTATTTCATGGGTCAGACTGCTTGTTTGTTGGTTCAGACCGTTCGGGTGGCGTTGGTGTGCAGCAGGAGCTTCTGGCGGAAAATCTCTTTCCTAAATCCCGTCTGACAGGCGTTTTACGTCGAGATGCTAGGGTAGCAATATCGAAATGATGTTTTGGATAATGAGCCAGTCCTAGCCACACATGTAAGTACGCCTAGACAAAATGTTTTGGTTATAGAATGTCCAGGATGTTTTGATCACATCTTGATGCGGATGTGTGTGCGCGTTTATGTGTCTTGACGTGGGTGTGTCCTTGTAGACCCCAGTGGTGCTGTGCATGAGAATGCACACAGAGGTGGGCATGCTTGCGTGTGGAGGGCTTGGGGGAACTACTGGCATATGTACCATACAGAGGGGTTTCATGGCTCCTTTTGGTCACTCGCATAGGCCAAAGCTCCTAGAACTGAACCACCCTGTTATTACAGTGACAGTCAGGTCCTGTTAAGCCCCAATCACCCGTGATAATAACAGTTTTAATAACCTCGGCTCACAGTCATATTTCACCCGTGTTTTGATGAGTATGCCACTTGAGAGTTGCAACCACGGAAAAAAGAGTCAGGGCCATGGGCTTAAATCAGAATTTGAACTTTGTTCAGAGGCCCGTATATATTTATTTCAACCACACTGCAGAAATGTGTTTTAGTGAGATATTTGTGTCCTACACAGGCATCAGCTTTCCTTTAGCAGTAGCTCAGAAGTAAATAAAACTGAAAAAAAAAAAAAAAAAAAGTAAATACAATATAATGCAACTTAGCTATTCGGCACCATTTCCTACTCCCTGCTACTGCTGGACAAGAAATAGCAAAGCCAGTCTTTCAGTGTATGAGAGAGATTTGTTTTTGTCATTTTTTTTCTTCTTTTTTGTATAAAAGTACTTCCAGCAGTCTCATTCAGAAAGGTCTGGTCCAAGATTATGTGCTAGGGAGGACTACTACGGTCCGCAATGTTTATACAATCCGCAAACGTTAAAGTGTAATATCACATAACACACAATCATTTTCCAGCGGTAACCATACATTATTATGTCATTATGTTGAGATGATGCTACAGTGGCACAGTACAGCGTGTGTGTTTGTGTGTGTGTGTGTGTGTACAGCACAAGCCATTCCCCCTCTCTCCGGAGGATGCTGGGTAATGGTTCATCTTTTACACATTCCTCGCCCGCAGGAGGCAAAGCTCCCTGCTCTCGGCAGAGGGAGAAGGCCTCGGCCATGGGAACACGGCCCTGGCCAGAGGGATGCGGCCCCACGGCCTGAGCGCTCCCTGCGTTTCCACTGGCCACATCAGAGCCGGAGACCTTGAGCAGGTCGGATCTCATTAAGGGGAGCCGGAGATGTGTGGAGAGGAGCAGCAGCAGCGGGCAGGAGAGAGCACTGGCCTCAGCCCGCCTTTCAAGCTCTGCCAGCCCGTCTGGGTGAGATTACTTCCAAATGGAGCGCCGGAGAAGGGCTTTGAGCAGCGGGAGGGTATATGGACCCAGCAGGAGCAGGGCAAGGCAGTAAACCCTGACAAACTACAGCCCTGTATATAAAACCAATCGATTCATATAGTACATTAACTACATGGTATAATCAGAGACTACGTCCAGCTGGGTTTGTTAAATGTGAGGCTGTCCTCTTATCACTACAAATCTATTTTAGGCTCTTTCCCTTCTGAACTAAAGCGAGTATATTCTCCAATGTTCTAGACCCCGGGTCATCTGACTCATGGGCCCTGAAAGCCGGTATTGTTGTAGAGTATTAAAAAATGATATCGCCCTGTAACGTAGCTGGCCCGAGTGCCACAGGGTGCGGGGCAGGATGCACAGACTCCCTTGACTGTGATTGACATTTATTGACACAAAACGTAGACGACAATGGTGGCACTCACAAATAACATCTACAACGAACATAACTATGCAATTAACATAAGATGAGGAACACGTACACATTAACACGTGACTACACAAATTAACGCTACAGCTACAGAGACAGACATTAACACATACGTAGCGTCAATGACCAACAGGGAGAACACACTGACAGTGGTTTATATAGACAGACAGACATTCAACAGTAAACCCTGTGCAGGTGTGTGCAATCCCAGGAGGCGTGATTGCAAACACACATGTGAATCCCCCTGCAGGGCGGGCCGTACCACGTGACTCGTGGGGGTGAAGAGTCTTCCATGACAAGCCCGCAAACGGTTCCTTCACAGAACTGGCCAACCTAAACTGCTGTGTCATTCAGTAAAACTGCACGCTGGGTTTTTTTCCATTTCATTTTATTCTAGTTAATGAGTTTAACCTTTCCTTAAGGGAAATATTTTCACATGCTGTAAAACACCAAGCTGCATTTAAATGTATGAAGGGTGTTACATATATAAAGCTATGTGAAAGCCCAACATTAACAAGTCCAAGCCAATTTGAAATAAATTACTCTATTTCAAATATACCTCTTCTAGGAAATTAGACCATGCCCAGTGACTTGTTTACGTTTAAAAAATACAGTCACTCGGCAAGAGAATTTCAAACTACTATCTGAAACTGGTAATGCATTATGTGAAGAGGAACATAGCTGAGGTGTAAATGTTAGTCCCTGCTGTCGTTTTTCTCCTCTAATTCTCTTTCCCATCTCATTTCTTTCTCACATAAACACTTTCTTACACCTGTCTCACATACTCACATCTAAAAGGACATGGGACAATCCTCAGGATTAACCTTGGCAATGTGTTTCTAAATCAGTCAAGGCACGCACGCACGCACGCACGTCTCTCTCTTTCACATCCACATCCACACATATAGTCAACCCCCCCATTACTGTACAAATGCACAGAGGAACATTTACATAGTTTATGGGTTTTATTGAAGAGATTTCTTTGACATGACCTAAAGTAACCTGGCTCAGTCTTCCTCTCCCTCTCTCCTGGTTTTCATTATCTTTCTGAAGCTATTCATCCATTCGTCCAATCCACACATCAGCCCCTTCAGCCTTTTGCAACACACACACACACACACACACACACACACACACACACACACACACACAGTTGTCCTGTTAACAGGCTGTCAATTCTCGCTTCCCCAAACCACAGCATTACTCAACATGGAGTCTGGAGAAATGTCCATGCAGGCCACGTGAGGCGAGGTGGTCCGGAGGCACTCCCCAGAGCCCCCCGGGGCGAGGCTCTCTTCTTGTGTCGCCACCGGTCTCGACGCCTTCTCCAATTCATCACTCTGAGCGAAAGCCGTGCAGTCATACCGTTGGATCTCACACGCTGTCTACACTGAGCTCCACTGGCGCCCCCAGAGGCGTTCACACCCGTGCTGAGCCCAGAAAGCCAAGAACGCACAAGGACATGCAAACACACTGGGACAGGCCGTTTCATCACACGCAAGAAAGTGCCCCATGAAAACAAGCCTTCAGTCTCATCATTGTCCCCCTGCACACAGCTCTCTCATGGACAGAAATATCTCTCACATGCCATTGAAAGCCCCCCCCCCCCCCCCACACACACACACACCCCATCACCGCCAGCCAGGGGTGAATTAGCATTTTCGGGCGGCCAACTTCTGTTCTTTTCCTAGCTGCACCCTCGGGGTCCACTGGAATGCGTCGGTCATTAATTCCGCGGCCCGAAACAGGGCTCCCGCGGCCTGCCACTGGGTAACCCTCCCATCAGGCCCCTCATTATCGCCTTACCCAGCGCCTGCTTCAGCTCGCCCGCCACTCACACGTCCTAAATGCGCGCGCTCATTTGCATGATGGGGACCCCGATCTGGACCCTGCCGGGCATTATCGGGTCAGGCAGGGGGAGAGGACGGCCCGCTTTTGTGCGTTCCTTTTAGAAATGCAAAGCAGGATCGCACCGAAGGGCACCCTGCCCCCCCCCCAACTCCCCTCTTCCCCCACCACCCCAACACACACACACACACACACACACACACACACAGGCTTGGCAGTCCTTCCCAGCCTGGACGGTACTAGGGGGGAATTAAAAAATTGACCCCACCACAAGCACCGCCATACATTATAAAAGACCAAGTCGAGGCTGATCTAATGCGATGTCAAGACCACTGCCAAATGTGTGCCAGTGCAGTGGCAGTCACTGCCTTCCTACCTGCCAGTGAGCCATTAGACTGACCTCTGTTTGAGCCTAGCGAAGTCACATGGCTCACCGCCGTGCCAAAGCCAAGCCTCCATCTGCCCCAGGTCCACCTCTGGGGAGCAGTGCTTAACTCTCTGTGCTCCGAGAGCACTTTACAACTTAAAGACTGAAAGAGTCAGATCTGGTGTGTGTGTGTGTGTGTGTGTGTGTGTGTGTGTGTGTGTGTGTGTGTGTGTGTGTGTGTGTGCTTTCAATTAAAAACAGTCAGATAGGCATCTGACACCTTTAGAAATCAATTTTACATTATAATTATGTCCCTACTAGTTCTGAATGTACATATGCTGTACAGGGCTGGTACTCACAGCCAACGTGCACTTTGGCTCATAGAGCAGTCTGATATGAGAAATGAGAGGCGCTTCTTGTGCAGCTATCTCCAAACCCTCCTGCCATGCCCCCATGCTGCCCTGCATGATAAAGGAATGCACTGCTGTGCAAATCTTGGTTTTGTAATTA
>NC_137508.1:12390000-12415000 GCF_041902795.1 Electrophorus electricus | reverse complement strand
AGGCCTTATAACTCTATCAGAGATCAGTCCCTGCTCGATGGTCTGATTCATTCTGTGCAAGTGCAGCGGAAAGTCCTTTATTTGTATCTAGACACTCTCCACACCTACCTTGCAACCTACATCATTTCTCACTTCTCAGAGACGAGGGCAGCAACTGTTTTGTGTTCTAGATTTGTCATGGGGGTCACAGTGGATGGAGCCAAGCTGGTGGTTGATCGGATGATGTTTGTATGAAATCGTGGCAGACAGCTGAATGGAGCACGATGAGCTCAGGAGAAGAGAGAGAATGAAGATGTTGGGCCATATTTATCAGACGCCTTGCTGTGCTGACATCACTTTTTTGCTTTTAACGTGTTCAGACAGCTGATGCCAGATAAGTATTCCCTCAGGTGTGGGCTAAATGTGACCCAGTGTGTCAGGTGGGCTGAGAACTGAGGACAAGCCTTGCTGATCTTCTCAGTGAACACACGGAAAACAGCAGAGAAAAAACTCAGATACACATAGAGAGAGAGAGAGAGAGAGAGAGAGAGAGAGAGAGAGAGAGAGAGAGAGAGAGAGAGAGAGAGAGAGAGAGAGAGAGAGAGAGAGAAGAGAGAGAGAGAGAGAGAGAGAGAGAGAGAGAGACATGCAGACACACACATCTCTGAGATTTTGGTGGGGCATCATCATCACGTTTTGCCAGACAGAGCTCATAAAACCAAAAAAGAGACTGCTGCCATAAACTTGAGTCCCCACAGCTCTCTTTCTGTCTCACACACACACACACACACACACTCACACACACACACACACACACACACTCACACACACACACACACACACACACACTCACACACACACACACGCAGAAGGGAGGGAAAACCAGCAAAGACAATAATAAGCCTTCCCCCTCTCCGCCGGCCCAGTCATTTCCATTAGAAGGACAGAGACAGAGGAAGAGGCAGGAATGAGAGTTGCTGGGTGTTGTCGGTGGTGCTTGCACGGGTGGGTCGTGCTCCACTACTGGAGCTGTACACTCTGGCTGTCACCATGGCAGCCAGTGCAGCATTAACAGGCATCTGCCACTGCTTCCCCAAAGCCCCCAGTAAATGCCCCCACACTCTGCTCTGTCTCACACTCCGCAGTACAGCTTTCTCACTGTTGCCCGGCACAGCAGATGTGCACAGCAAAGCCCCCTGGCCTTGCATGAGTGATCCCTTGGGTTGGGGGGGGGGGGGGGGGGTTGTCTGTGGGGAGTGTCTGTTTGTGTGTGTGTGTGTGTGTGGAAGGGGCCCAATATACCCTTGAAATAACACTGGGCAACCAAGGCCTGTCATCTGAGTCTGGAGTGTTTTCCGAGCAGTCGACCTCTCCCTGCAAAAAAGACAGAGCAGGAAAAGGGGGGGGGGGGGGTTGTAGACGGAGAAAGAGACAGTAAGTGAGAGGCAAAAAGGAAGTGAGGGAGATGGGAAAAACAGGTGCTCCTAAACAGCGTCCCGCTCTCGAGAGCCTCCAGGCCGGATGCAGGAGCTTCGGATCGAAGCCAGTTGTTCCAGGGTTCCACGCTGCCACGACGGCAGGCACGCTAACGGTCTTATTGCAAGACACGCTGGGAGCTGGGACAGGTTGAGCATGGAACTGCACCCAAACTCTACTCCAGCAGTGGCCCTTCACCACGCTGACCCGCTGGGAGCGTGGCACTTCATCTTATTACTAGATATGCTGTGTTATTTTCAGCGAGGGAAATATTTTTGTGCCCAGCTGAGCTCAAGGCATCGTAACAGGATGCCAGCGCCGAAAAAAGATCAGAACACTGGAGTCTCAGCGCTCTCACGCGGCTTACAGTCCCGCTAACGCATCACTCTTTCCCGCTGCTGCAAGGGCCGCGCGTTCGAAGGCCTGTTTTGGGGACGCGGATTGTGGTCAGTGAAGGAGGATTTCCAGTGAAGGGCTCCTGTTGACAGTATAAATCAAATCAAAGATTAGGCTTTGTGTTTAAAACCCCATATGAATGATGGGCAGTTTTTCTGTAGGTGCTGGGGCTGTAAGAAAGTGGAGAGGCAGGCATTGACTTCATGAATTGTGGCTTTTCTGGAGCAGGTGACTCACGCGGTCTGCGTCGGACTTAAAGGCTGGCCTAAATTAATCTTATCTGACTGCTGGGCATTCAGCTCGGCCCGGCCGCCCACCGCCACCTGATGTTTGAAGGGGCCCAATAACGGCCTGCATCTGCCGCTCGCTGGAGCGGCCCCGGAGCGGCCCCGCGCGTCGGACGGTGAGCCTGGGTGGCATTTTCTGTCTTCCGTGGAGTTCAAACGCCCCCGAATTCAGCTGCACAGCTGCCCGCGCTGAGTCCTCTACCCCGCTCGTGTGCCTCTCCTGAATAGGCCGCCAAACAGGGACACTTTGACTGTGCGCGTATGTGCAGTGCATGTGTGTGTGTGTGTGTGTGTGTGCGCGCGTGTGCGTGTGCACACGTGTGTATGTGTGTATGCGTCGTTCCGGGGATGAGAACAGGTTGTGTGAGTCAGGGGCCCAGTGGATGGCTGTAATCCCAGACTCCTATTCAACGGTCATGTAAAAGCGCTTTTATTGGAATCCTGTTCATTAGAGTGCATCTATTGATTCGTTCCCTCACACAGAGCGAAAGGGAAAGAGAGAGAGCGAAGAAAAGAGGAGATGAGAGAGAAAGCGGGAAATCAGAGAGAGAGAGAGAGAGAGAGGGAGGGACAGAAGGCCAGTGAGTGAAAAGACGGCGAAGAAAGAATAAGATGGAGAGAGAGAGAGAGAGAGAGAGAGCGAGAGAGCGAGTGAGAGAGTGGCATGGAGAGCGGAAAACGCCTGCCAGGCGTTGGGGGAATTCATGCTTGATTTGCCCTTGTTTTGCGAGCAGTTAGCTGTCAATGGTGGGAGCTGGAGGGCGGGTGGGAGGGGGGCAGCAGCAGGCGGCCCAGTGGAGGCCGGGGAAGGCAGCTCCCATCTCGGGCCCCTGCGAGAACTGCCCCGGCTCCCGCCTTTGTGCACCGCTCAATGCGCTCAAGGAGAGGCACTGGAGGAGCCCCTGTCCCCTTCCCGGATCCTCCTCGAGGACTCTTTCTGGGCCGTGCCGCCTTTGAGGCCTGTGTCGGGCCTTTCAGACCGACGTGTGAAGCTGCTCAGAGAAATTCCAGTGCCCTTAGGCAGAGGGGGAAGTGAATGTCTTCATTGGCATTGGGACAGTTGGGTTTCAGAACTAGCAGGGGGGGGGGGGGGGGGGGGGCTGTTTCAGTATTCAGGGTGGCAGGGTGCTGTTTTGTTTGTCTTTTTTTGTGCCCAGCGGGGGTACAAGATTTGAATCGTTCGTTTTCATTCAGAGAACATCTTGGTGGCCAGCCCAGGCTGGAATGTGGGTGTTGGGATTAGTTATGTAGTTCCAGGTAGAGCTACAGCAGAGCTTCTGCAGTTTACCGAGTTCATCTTGGCCATTTAAGGTACCCGTCAGTCACCAGGACCGTGTCAGGAGGCCAGCGGGGCCACGGTTCGAGCCCGCTGTGTTTCCCCTTCAAAGCAGCTTTGCTACCACAGTGATCAGATGAACCCCCAGGTTAGGAGAGAGGGTTAGGTTCTGACCATGGTATTTTATGTGAGTGGATACGGGGTGGTTTCCACTTGAGGACAGCGGCGTGAAACAATGTTGTATCTTATGTGATAGGCGGATAATGAAAAGTAATTCAAGCGTTTAGATTTTTACGTTTAGCACATTCTCTATAAACACACAAAAATTACCAGGACAAATATGCACATTTATGTGACACACACAGACACACACTAGACGAACCGAGCCACGACTTAAGAAGGGGCAGTACTCGCGGAAATGCGCAAGCGTGCGTGCGTGCGGGGCACAGGACACGTTCTCTTCCCATAGTCCTCTGAGCAGTGAGGGAGGACCTGCTGCCTGAGCAGGAAGTCCCCTCCATTCAGCCTCCAGCAGCCCCGACGCACGGCACAAAGGACGAACCGAGAGCCGGAAATACGTCAGCTGAGTGGATAAGTAAGTAAATGAAGGTGTGACTGAGTGAGTTAGACATGCGCACATGAGAAAGCGAGAGAGTAAGGGAGTAAGGGAGGGTCAAGTTTTGGACAAACTGACTGCGTGGTTCCTCCGATTGTTCCTTAACAGACTCTACAGGAAACCGCAGACACACAGATAAAAGTGGAGAAGAAAAAAACAAACAAAAAACAAAACCGCTCTGTCCTTCCAAGAGGCCCTGTAAAGACAACCGTATACGTGTCGGGGAGAGGAGAGGCAGGGGGAACCACCAGACAGAGACAAACAGAAGATGAATAACAGAGGATGGGAGAGAGAATAGGGGGTGCTGCGGCTGTGGTGTGGTTTAGCGGGGGAACCAGGTGAGATCCTGAGAAATGGCGAGGTCTGCACGCTCAAAGGTCTTCAGACAGTCACACCGCAGATGTATGTCTTGGAGTGGAGAAGTGCGTGGATATCCACATGCAGGCACGCATGGACCCTAAGCCCAGACAGGCTGCACCTGTGAATGGCGAGTCCTGATCCCCTCGGTAACTGTCACCGTGGCCACTGTCTCCGCACCTCTTTTCCTGTGATTGTTTTGCACATGGCTGAGGGAAGGGTGAGGTACAGCTGCAGGAAAAGACACGTGAGAACAGAAGATGAGACTTACTGCAGGCAAAATATTAACGTAGGCAAAATATCACCACCAAGCTCTCTGCTCCAACAGTGTGTGTGTGTGTATTTATATATCTCTGTGGGGACCAAATATCCTCACAAGAACAGGAACATCTGACATTTTGACTTTCTGGTGACCATCCTGCGGTTACTAAGGTCATGTGTGTGTGTGTGTGTGTGTGTGTGTGTGTGTGTGCACGTGCCAGATCACGCTGCCTCAGTGCAAATTCAGATGGGCGAGTGGTAAGCAAGCGGAACTCTGGAATACCCAAGCACTGAAACTGGGTCATCGTGGTTACGCTGATGGGCAGATGTTGTTGTGGATACCCCTAGCAGCTCCTCAGAAGAACACTCGCTTTGTAATCTGTGCAGAATTCTCCTTTCAAGCGGTCCCTAATCCGTAAATAAAGTGAGATCAGGTGGATTTGTTAAACAAGCTTGGACTGAGCGTTTTGCTCTATGAGATTAAATGTGTGCTCTGAAGCCAACTGTGAAGGCTGGTTCCTTTTTTGTACTGGCCGATTGAATTCTGCCAAAGTTTATTCAAAATTGATTTATTAAAAACTTTTATCGCAGTCCTACACCTTCCATTCAACATATGTTATGTGTACAGTAAGTATCATTAAAATTTATTCTCCATAAAAGCGTAATGTAATGTAATGTAAAAGTGTAGTCTGCAACGTTTCTGCTACATTGTCACATACTTGGTACATAAACCTGTCAACACGTTCATTTACCTCCAGCCCAGTTCATCTAGCTTAATGCAGCTTTGAACTGGTGACACATTTAGTACAAGATGTCATTCCAGTATAAGACAAATGACTCATCACAGGCGTTCCAAGCACTTACTAAGCACTGTTTTGCTTTTGTTGTAGTAGCATAATCCATACTCATTTGACTTAACCTCAGAGCTTTAGGCGAAGGATGAATGGGAAACCAACCTAGCCTGAGTAAAGCACTGCTGTGTAAACAGCTCACTTTCTGAGTGTAATCCCAGCTTAAAGCTCATTATCGACAATTCAAAAAAGCATGACCAAATGGAACAACTTCATCACTCAACCCCACAGTGACGTTCATCCCGTCGTTCTTTCCCCGTTCTCACATTCTCTCCTCCTCACTCCACTGTTCCTGCTGATTCTCCCTCCAGGATGACATTCAGCCCTTGGAGGTCTGCCCCAAAGGCTGCGGCAGGCCGGCAATGGAGGCTGATGTAACCCTGACCCACCGGCTGTGCACCTGTTTGGGCAGCCTGCCCCATTCTCAGGGCTGCTGCCTTTGCGTAAACCGCTGAGCAGACCCCATTAGGCTGCCAGAAGCAAAAAAAAAAAAAAAGAAAGACTGAAAGAACGAAAGAAGAGAAACAGCAGTTAAAGCAGGAGTGCAGGGGCACGGAGATGTGGTTAGGTACTCGTCCCGGGTAATTACCCAGTTTGTTCAATTAGGGAGGAATGCAGTGGCTGTTCAGGGTTGCGTCTCGGGTTGACTGAGGAATGGCGGACGGTTTGTCGGAGCTGAGGCATAGTGAGACTGAGTCTGAGGGGGCTGAGCGAGGGCTCTCCACTTCACACGCAGCGTGCACCAGGATCAAACTGGAGCTCCAGTGGGCCCCGGGCAAGGCCAGAAACCTGTGTTCAAGGATTCGGGACACATGAACTACATGAACGGTTATTTTGTTTTCACTGAGGAACAGATGGCAGTCTGGTATGTCTATTCATCCTGCGCCAGTTAGAAAGCTAGGCAGTAGATCACGGCAAACAGTAATCCAATTGTGGCGCACTGGGCTTTGGGGAGCAGTTAGCTTGAGAACTAGCACTGTGTTTCTTCTCGGCGACGTGATCCAGTTTTGCTTTAAATATGTTAAAGACACGAAGCGATCTGTTCGATGAGGTATTTCCTGGATATGTGGAGGTGAGGACTGTTAGCGGCCAGCTAGGCGGCCAGGAGACGTGTGATGTGTGTGAAACT
Source organism: Electrophorus electricus (assembly GCF_041902795.1). Lineage (NCBI taxonomy): Eukaryota > Metazoa > Chordata > Actinopteri > Gymnotiformes > Gymnotidae > Electrophorus > Electrophorus electricus. The sequence goes on along the minus strand of NC_137508.1, from coordinate 12,408,372 downwards.
CTGCCACACATATCTGTATACACTCACACCTGGGGGTGATGTCATAGCACACAGAGTATGACAGCACTATTACTCAAACCGAGGCAAAGGTGAATGTGTCTGTCTGTGCGTGTGTGCGTGCGTGCGTGCATGTGTGTGTGTTATATAAAGTCTGACAACCACAGGTAGTCTCTGCAAACAAAAAGGACAAAGAGCATGAGAGAGAGAGGGAGAGAGAGAGAGAAAGAGAGAGGGGGGGAGAGAGAGAGGGAGAGGGAAGGAGGGAGGGAGAGAGAGGGAGAGGGAGAGAGAGAGGGGGGAGGAGGGAGGGAGGGAGAGAGAGGAGGGGGAGAGAGAGAGAGAGGAAGAGCGAGGGGGGAGAGAGAGGGAGAGGGAGAGGGAAGGAGGGAGGGAGAGGGAGAAAGGGAGAGGGAGAGAGGGAGAGGGAGAGAGAGAGAGAAAGAGAGAGGGAGAGGGAGAGAGAGAGAGAAAGGGAGAGGGAGAGGGAAGGAGGGAGAGAGAGAGAGAGAGAGAGAGAGAGAGAGAGAGAGAGAGAGAGAGAGAGAGAGAGAGAGAGAGCCTGAAGCAGTCAGTGGTTGATTAGAATCATTAGTGAGGGAATGTGATAGCTCACCGTCGCACCCGCTTATGTCATCTCAAAGAGAAGAGAGTCCAGAACTGGCACTCCAGCACTCCGCCATTGTTCCCACTAGCATGGAACGCTGAGTCGGAACAAAGAACAGAGTGTTTGTGTTTACGCTCCTCTAAGAGAGTGTGAAGGAGCGAGGGATGAGAGGGGTGGGTGACTTTGTGCTTCGTAAAAAAACTAGTAATCGCTGTTGTGCCATTTGTTTGTGCAGTACGGATTTCTGGTCTTGGAGAGTAGGGAATGGGGGAGCTCTTGACCACATGACCGATGCGTTTATTTCGACCTCTTCTCAGTCCACAGTGTCCCATTAGTCACTGAAGCACCATTACTCAGTCGTGGGCCGGTTGTGAGTGAGGCCGAACTAAGCTGTAGGTATCTCTCTCTCTCTCTCTCATACATGACTGCACAGGCACTCACTCTTATGGTACAGAAGCCCGAAGCCCAGTTCAGTAAGAGCAAACAAACCTTAAATCACCCAACACTCCCTGTGAAGGAGAGCTCGAGTTAACGCAGGCCGTGGTGTACTGTGGTACACATACTGCTGTATATGTAAAACGTATTCATGCTTTCCAATCAAAATCAAACATGCTCTATATGTGAAAAGGAACAGGAAAAAAAAAAGGGAAGAGAGAATGCCGACTCGTCGTTTCAAACTCAACACACCCATCAGTGTATGGGAAAGCTATGTTACATGAACAATTCTCCCATGTCTAGTCTGACAATTTTAGTAGTCTCTAATTTTGTCATGTGATCCCTTTTCAGTGCTTGGCCTTATAAAACCCATTTTAGCAGGCCTCGACTTAACTATAGGTTTAGGGTCACGGTGTTAATCTTGGCTGTAAATGTCTGTCTGACTGCGAGTGGACGCGCATGCAGGCAAGGGCTGTCTGTACTGCTGGGTGGAACAGGGCAGGTCACTTGGCTTGACTGACAGCCACTTATCTTCCTCATTCCCCTCGTGTTTCAGCCCCCCCCCACGGCATGTTTCCGCAGCCTGGTCCAATCGACCTGGGGCAGGACAGAATGGCGATGGCACGAAGAGATTGAGAGGGTGAGTACAGGAGAGGAGAAAAAGGCAAGACAGGCCATACGGAAGGAAGAAGGCAAGCATGAACATCGAACGCAAAACGCTTCGTCAACCTTAAAATGAGGCGCAGACTGACCAATTTCTAGAGAAGAGATTTCTTGAACAAACATATTCCTCTTTGAATCATAGCTTTGATTCTGAGGTCAAATACAGGGCAAAAGGTTCCACCTACTTTTACAACAGTCTATTCAGACATTATATAATTGTATTTCTAATAGAGTGAAGACAGACACAAGGTTCAGTCATTAATATATGGAGAGACCCAACTCACCTAGCCATCTGCTTAAATGTCAAAGCAAGGCTTAGTTTATAATCGTGAACTGGAGGCACTGAAGGGCTATCATCACATTAGAATTTATTTGACTCTAAGCAGCCTTCATTTTCTGTGTCTTTAATGGCGTTCGGTATGCAGCAGGTCCCTGAGGTGATGAGCCGTGTATTCCAAACCCCTGACAGCCAAGTACAATATGATGAACGGTGCCTTTGAAATGCAGCTCAAGTAGCTATGTGGCTGAGCTGGAAAACACATGTTTGTTAGCAAGAAAGAAACCTGGAAGAATCTTCAAGACCTCTTTCCTTTCTAACAGAAAAAATAAATAAATTATATATATATATGTGTATGTGTGTGTATATATATATATATATATATATATATATATATATTAGGCCAGACTAAACTCTGCTCAAATGCTCAAGGACACACCAAAGGGTATCTCGTGGGGTTGGGCAAGCAGATGAGCTACACACATACCCACACACTATCGCTATCGCTAACACACATGCTAATCACGCTAGTCGCTGGCTAAGAAAAGAAGCTACAGATTTTGTTATGGCTGCCCTGGAAGGTAAACAGAAACACAGGGCGATGCACAAAGGGGGCGAACAACAGCAGCTTAAAAAGGTGTTTTCAAAAAAGCTGGAGGCTGCAGAAATGACAGGCTGTTCCAGGATTACGTTCAGCACGAACACCAAAACCGAGGGAAAGTGGTAGTTGCCTTGCCAGAGCGTTGGCAGGAATGACAAGCGAGTCGTAAACCGCCGCGAGGGGGGCCACGCCCTTCAGCCGTCCTTCAGGCCCCCCCCCCCCCCCCGCGCGGGGACCGCAATACCCAGAATGCATCTGTTCCTGCCACACTGTTCTGCCGTGCCGTGCTGCTTATTTCATCCCCTTCCAGACAGTCAGGTAGGGTCCTACCCGGTAATGGCCGTCTCACTGTGGTCTCGACGACCTATAATGGTTGTCAGGTCAACTGCTACGGTGAAGTTCAGCCAAGCTGTTCTAAGGAAAAACCACTTTAGTCTATTACTCACATCCTCTGGCTACTGCAGGAGAAGAGTATGTACGTACACTGGGCCCGAAGACAGAGTGAGGATGCCTGAAGGTGAGATGGAACAAATGGACACACATTATTAGATCCCCGCATTCGTACAACTGCCGGTTTTGAGCGGGGAGCCTATCATTCAGCGCAAGGGGAAAGCCCAGTCAGGCTGCAAGACGCAAGTGATTCAGATTTTGGTTGTGTTGTGAGGAGACATGTGGTCTCCTCAGGAAGTTCTGAAGCCCGAGGCGGAACCTCTTGACCCTGAAACATGTGGTGTGTGGAGTTATAATGACAGTGGCCCATGGAGCGGATATGAATATGCTTATTTTATGTCTCGAATAGCAAATCTGCACAGAAGAAAATGTTTAGATACTGTATGCCTTCACACGCAATGAAAGGTCAGCGAACGGGTACTCTGGGCTAATATCCGTGCATTATTAATGAACAAGCGCTGTAAGAATATCCTCGGAAATCCGCATTTATAAACATGTATAAACACAAATCTGCAAGTACATACATAACAATGAATATGCGTGTTAGACAGCTATGGGCATTTTGGCATGGGTGTACTTATCTGTATTTCAAACACACAATTACCCCTCCCCCCCACACACACACATCGATGGCTAACATGTCCCATACGGCCTTGAATGCTAAAAGCTTATCTCCCCGTTCATCTTCATCACAGTGGCCTCAACGGTTGCTCTCCTCTCCCTCATCCCCATTCTCTCTTTCCTCAGGGACCAAGTCCGAGTCCGCCATCACCTCCACCCTCCACCCTCCGCCCTCTCAGCCCCCATGCTCTAATGAATCAAATTCCCGTAACTCACACAGGACGCAGGGCACGGCGTTCCACGACGAACAGAGTCCCGTTTTCTCCCGAGGTCAGCTTCCCGTTCGGCCCATCCCTGCCGACTCCCGGTAGTCGGCCATTTCGGCTCTGCCCGCAAGGGTAGGTTTCCTGGGGAGATGTGGGAGGTGATGGAGGCTGGAGACCTGCCACTGATATGAGTAACCCCAGGCTGTGGTGGTGGGTGGACACTGGAGAGTGTTGAGATCTGTGTTTGCATTCCTGCTGACCTCCGTCTGCGCCTTACGTGCCCCTGACCCCGACGCTCTCCATCGATGCTTATTGCTGTTCACCTTCCCTTTCCCTCCTTTTTCCTGCTAAGATGTCTTCTATATGATCTCTTATCCCTCTCTCTCTCTCTCTCTCTCTCTCTGTCCCTCTCTCCTGTCTTCACGCTCAAGACCCACTCCACCCTGTGTTGCTTTCTGCAATGTCTGTGTTAATTTTGCTCTGGACATGATGATGAATGAAGAAGTCCAAACCTCAGCAGGGCGTGCTCGCTGTACACCCAGTCACGAGGACCCGCCAACGCTCTCACACACGTGTGTGCACTTAGCTCTCATCAGCACACAATGGAAAGATTTCGACACTGCAAAATAGTGTCCCTAATAATGCAATTATTATACACCGTTTTAACATAATGCGTCTTTTGGTTTTTCTTAGGGAGTTTGGAGCTGTAGGAGGTGTGTATGTGTGTGTCAGATAAAGGTCTGTTAGGTGAAAGGTCATCTTACAAACTCTCTGAGTTGTCTCTAGAGCACTCAATATAGAGGTGTGACCCAGATAGCCCTGGGGAGAAAACGCTAAGTCTTTCAGACAACACCATCAATCTTTAACAAAGAACTCTATTCCAGTTGTGTGTGCATATGCATGTGTGTGGGTGTGTGTGCGTGTGCATGCATGTGTGTGTGAGATGCCATAAAGGAATAAACACAGAGGTAGTTTATGAGGTACCACCCACCCAAACACCACCCCCCCCCCCCACACACACACACACACAAACAAACATGGCCTCACACAGCTTAAGTTGGCACTGTTAAAATGTGGAGAATGAAGTGCATGCTTGCTGAGAGTGCCTTCTCAAACGCGTTCCCCATTATATGCTTCGGCTTGCTAGGAAAAAATAGCCCTTGGCCTCGATCGTTCACTATATTTAGGCCCTATTGCTTATCGAGAGAGGCCAAATCTACCAGGGCAGAAGAGACACTGGAGAGTCTTGCTGATAGGACTGTTCCAGGAACACTGTACAAAGAGGCCCCAAGCTGTACTCTCCCACCCTGCCCAGCAGAGAGACAAACAGGGCAGGGCAGAAGACATGAACAGAATGAGAAGCACAAATCATGGGCTTTGAAACGTCAAAGACACAGAATTCATCCATGTTTCTCCCTGGGGCAGCTCTGGAGCTCACCCACGTCAGAGTTCTGCCCCTGGGAGAATGGAAGGTCCCAGCAGAATTGTCCATTAATGGGGCAGGGTTTTAGCGAACGAGGCACTGGTCTGAATCTGTGACTTGCCTGAGGCACTGTAACTTTGACTCATACATGCACACGCACGCGCGCACGCGCACCCACACACCCACACACACACACACACACACACACACACACATACACACACACACACACCCACCCCCACACACACACACACACACACACACTCCTAGCTGTCATCACCTTCCAACAATCAGAGCGCCACACTGCTGGCAGCAATTATCCTTCTCACACACACACACACACACGCACACGCACACGCATGTACGCAGTAATGCAAACACACTCCTGAACACATACACACAAGCATGCTTATACTAACACACGGAGTCTGCATGTCTCTCCATCAAAGCTAAACACGCCTATCCATTAGAGTGTAGAGTGAGTGGAGGGTAGTGAAAAAACACACACACACACACACACACACAGACGTGGATGCTCACTTCTATACATACATAATCAAGCTCGAACATAGCCATAAGCATACGCTCAAAGCCTCACTTTCTCTCCGTTCCTCTCTCTCTCTCTCTCTCTCTCTCACTCATACACACATAAACATGATTACACAGAAGCATCCTGCACCATTCTAACCTAGACCTCTGTTGTGGTATACCCTCTTGTGCTTGTCAATCAGCCCTCCGCACTCCACCCCCCCCCCCTCCCACATCTTCCTGTTGTGGCCTGGATAGACGCCACGAGGAAGCAGCAAGGAGCAGACTGCTCTGGCCCAGTGTCATTTCCTGACCCTGTTGTCCGCAGTGAAAGTACTACGGTTCCCTTTTTCCATGCAATCGAGAATCCAAAAAAAGCTTACGTATCTCCCCTAGTGCCAATACGATATTATAATATATTTTAACTTAACAGACTGGGGTCTGTCTGTCTTTTGACAGCCTAGGGAATTTTACGACTTTGTTAGCTTATGCAGACATGCGAAAATACAGTGTTGGTGTGTGTTTGTGCGTATGCACGTGTGCCTTTATGTTCACACGTGACTAGATGGGTGTGCATTGTGAGCAATCTCCCAGCACCGTTCAAACGCAGCACAACGACAGATACGCGCTCTGGTGCACGCTGATGCCCCTGCCCTGTCAGAATGAGCTTATCAGGGATGGACCACAGCACAGCCCGGCTCACGCGGGAACCCCTCATCGTGCTATCATACCCAGGTGGCTCCTTAACGCGACGCATTCCGCACCCGATTCGAAAATAATAGCAAAACGAGAAAGGAAAATCCCAGCCATTCCAGGAAGGATCTCCAGCGTTCCTGAGCTACTTTGCATTAGGAAGGGCTGCTTGTGGGGAGATGCTGTTGGTTTGCTCATCCATAGGTAGCGAAGTCTGAAGAGGGCATGTTTGTGCATGCGTGTGTGTGTGTGTGTGTGTGTGTGTGTGTGTGTGTGTGTGTGTGTGTGTGTGTGTGTGTGTGTGTGTGTGTGTGTGTGTGAGCCAAGACCCAGAGACATCCACATGATGTCCTGACCAGATTCTGGGGAATTCTCATCCACACAAGCACATGTGAGGGTGTGGATGTGGGTGTGAGGGACACACCACTCACACTCCACGATACATGCAGAAATGCAGAAGCAGGGAGATCCCCCCGCGGCACCATTGTACAGTAAACGTTGACCCCACAATCTGTTTGGAAAGTCCTTATTGTTACTGTAGATTTCCACATATTTTCAGATTTGATGAAGAAAACCCTGCTGGATGTCTTTCATGGAGCGGGCTATTTCCTCTCACCTGTTGTTCGAAATCTGCATTTAGACTACTGTGAAAGACATCCACCCTACATTACCCTACAGCTACATTAGTTTCACTTGTCACATCAGAATAAGGGGGATATTTATCATAAATGCAAATGTTTGATCAAAGGCTTGGTCGTGTTTCGGTTCAGTTACCACACAGGTTGCGATTTGACACAGGAAGACTGAGAAACCAGCCTCCCCTTGGCTTTGAAATGTTTTTAAAAACAAGCACCATCCTCAGCGCACTTCTGAGAAAGCGTGGATGGTACAGAACGTCAGAGGTGCCATGAGAAGAAACAGGTAGCCAGGGTCGCGTGAGACGCCCGTGGGTTGTCTATGGGTGCAGGGAGCACATCTCCGAGGCCACTCTGTGACGCCAACATCATGTCACGTGTTGGTCACCGATATGCTGGCCCCAAACCACTCCAACAGCCAAACCGAGGTTGTGGCACAGCCCGTTAGAGGACTGGAAAATGGCCGAGTCACGAAGCACAAAAGTAATCAGCCAAAAAAGCAGAATCATTAGCTCGGTATGTGCAGCTTTGGGAGCTGGAAAAAAACAACAGAGCCTTCGGGGAACCGGCATGGTGTCCAACCTTTTATGTATGATAAAAGGTTGGCGTGCATATGGTTTGGAGCCTGGGGTAAGTGAAGGATCTGTGACTCAGTACGGAGGGGTTGCATCTGCCCGGTTTCACCACCGCATGCACACTCACTGTGACGTTGCTGGAACTCGTGCATATGAACACACAAACCCACGGCGAGGAACAGAGAAAAGGTCATTTGCACAGGCGCGTTAATAAGCATAGCTGCAAGGGTCATGCAACGAAGGAGACATCCTCTCTCTCGCTCTGTCTCACCCTCTCGGTCTATCTGCCACTCTCTCACTCTTTCTCACATGCACATAAATAGACACATACTTCACCAAACCTTTGGGTTATTTCACACTGGGATGTTTTTTAGCAACAGTACAGTATATCACGCAATACATCGGTCTTTTGTTCCTGTTTTGTAATCGAACTTTCGAAAGTGGCAGAGCTGGGGCTTCCTACTGTTCCCTACCCAGCATGAATCCTTTTCCCTCATCTCCTCTATGCCGAGGTCCGAGGCCCCGTGCCCACCATCTCACTTGGCCCATTTCGGGTTTTACAGCGCAGGTCCTGCCTCCCGTTCTTCCCTCCTGGCCTCGCGGCGTTGAGGCTCAGGCCCAAGCAAGAGACCCCAAGCGCGCAGATCCGTGGCGGCCCCCGCGTGCTGCGTCTGAGCCCCGCGCCCTCCGATCAATCCTCGTGTGGCGATGATGAGTTGAAAGTAGAGTAGTCTTTATGGGTTTGTCGCAATTTATTTGTGTGTGTGTGTGTGTGTGTGTGTGTGTGTGTGTGTGTGTGTGTGTGTGTGTGTGTGTGTGTTTTTTGGGACATGACAGGGTCTTGTGACAATGACTCATGCAGCAGGCAAACAAACTGGTGTGCTAGTCAGACATACTCAAACACACATAGTCACAAGCAGATGTAGCTTACTTTATGCTTAACTGAGATATCATGTGCTAAATAGAGTTAATCCTTTTTATTTAAGGGTATTATATGCAATGTTTTAAAAACATTACAATGCACCACAGTATATTTGGAATACTACACTTTAAAATTAATGACATATTTGAAAATCAACATAAACATAAAAAAGCTTGGTTATACTCTACTTTCTATTCCATATTTACCATAAATAATTTAGCTAAACTGTGTTTTTGGGAACCATGTTAGTTCTGAAATGAAGTCTCATTTTTAATTCAGTTTGAATAGTGATTAGAGAAGTTCCAGGGGCTTGGATATTTCTATTAAATAAGATAAAGTATGAGAATGACAGTCAAATGTGTGTGTGTGTGTGTGTGTGTGTGTGCGTGCGTGCGTGCGTGCGTGCGTGTGTGCACGCATGTGTGTGTGTTTTCATTTTGACTCAGCTATCAGTTATTGTCAAAAGAATATCTCCACGGATATTCTCAACTTGCTCACTGAAAGTGTCCGTGTAGCCTGGGGTGAGTCATATTCTGGCAGTTGTCTTTTTAGAAAAGACATCTAGTTTTCACCAGTTTCAACCGAACCAAACTTTTAACAGTGTCGACCAAACCTTTCGCGTTTATCCACACCGAGCCAATTTGACACTGCGTCAAATAAGATTAGCGGCCACATGAAAACATGAGAAAGAAACTCTTTCTAGCTGCCTGGCTGAACATGAGGCTGCCTCTCTGCCCAAGGCATTTCTCCGAGGACAGTCCGTCTGACTCTTCCTCAACTGATCTCCAACCACAGCCGATCTGCTCAGTCAGAGGCTCATGCCAAAAGCATCTGGAGCTCAGTAAACTGCGATCCTGGGCTAAATGAAACCCCACGCCAATGAACCGATGACTGACACCAGTCGGCTCTGTAATGTAATAAGTGCTGATTGTTTAATAAAGCATTGTGTGTTTCCTGTTTGTCTTTGGCACACACACTGTATTCCGTCATGCCATCACTTCACTAGGCAGGATCGTCATTGCACCGCCTTACCGTGGTTCCTGCTACTGGATAGACCTCAGCCAAGCAGGAAGAAAGAAAGAGAGAGATAGAGAGATAGCTAGAGAGAGAGAGAGAGAGAGAGAGAGAGAGAGAGAGAGAGAGAGAGAGAGAGAGAGAGAGAAAGAGAGAACAATGTTAAATGTAAAAAAAGTTCCTGTTTTTGCAGTTGTACACACTCTACAATCCCCAGTTTCTAATTTAATTATCCTTCCAGATTCCCAAACTCATTTAAAATATCTTCCCACCCTGCGGATACATATGTACCATTATTTGGAATTGGGATGGATCAAACTGATAGAAGCAGAGAGGGAATGCGTTCGCCTTGTCACACGCAACAGGTGTTGTTTTTGAAAGGGGGTCAGAGGTCAGGTGTGGTCATACAGTAGAGCTGCATGGTGCCAGGCCTGTAAAGGAGCCGCGTTTAGGATTGAACAAGTTGTTACGTTGCTTTTTTTGCCCATAATAACAGCAGTCCTTTAACTAAAATTACAACTTAACAACTTAATGACACGACTGTAAATGACTCACTTGGTCTGTGCAGACTAGAGGGTGAAAACAAATATGATCACAAGTATTGGCCCTGAGGAGTCAGCTTTTGGAGCAAGTTCATTCTTACGGATTCTCGCCGTCAGTATACAGCCTGATACAGCCGCTCTCTCTCTGGTTGAACGCTGTTTACCCTCCACCAGGTCTCTAGTCCTAAGCCGCTTCCAGGTGTCTGGCCCTGTCTCCCCCGTGGTGGGCAGAAGGGAAGCGGGGAGAGAGTGCTGTGGGAATCCTTAGGTGTTCCCCGTGTGTATTTTGAGGTGAGTAGATTTTCGTGTGAGAAGTACTGTTCTGGGGCTCGAGCGAGTGCCCTCCCACACGCGCGCCACAGGAACTGGGTCACCTCATGCACACGCACACCCAGGCGCTGGAAATCTGTGTCCGAACAGGCCACGTAGGAAGCGTGAAGGGCAGAGACTGGGGGTGTCATGCGCGTCGTGCTGAAGGTGTGTAGTGTCGAAGATTTGTTTCAGAATGTACTGTTCTCTCTGCAGTGATACAGACGTCAGTGATTCATAAAGTTGTCACTCGGCGCACGATCTTGCATACATGTCTCTGTCTCTGTGTGTGTGTGTGTGTGTGTGTGTGTGTGTGTGTGTGTGTGTGTGTGTGTGTGTATGCGCACTATGTAAGGGGAGAGTTTCAGGCAGTTCAACCTATTTCACAATTCACATCCCTTTGACTCATACACTGTCAGTAAGAGAATATGTCTGACACTATTTGTGCAGAAAACACTTATTCAAGTATGATTAACTCATTAAAAGAGAGAAATTATAACTCCTTAACACAGGAAACGTATGCTTCATCTGTACATTATAGGTCTAGAACATGCTCCAGACATACATGGAGCTTTTTTATATCGTGTTTTTATATCAAGATGCCTGTTGTGTTCAAAGCCTTCATTAAACGAAGATACAAATCGTCCACGCTTTAATGAAATGGCCACCCAGAGATTTCTGTCTGGAGGCCAAATCTGCTGAAGCCCTGAGGAGACCTGGTGGGTGATTTCCTGCCGCTAACGGTGCGCGTCGCACTTATCAAAGCAACGTTTTGCTGCTTATGAGGAATCTAAGATACAACGCGTTTTCCCACTTTCTTTGTAGCCTCTTTGTTTTCTTCTGCAAACGGGTACGCGTTTTCCTGCAAGAGTTTCCTGTCAGTCTGCTCGGGCGTTTGGCCGGTGTCAGAGACCGATACAGTGCTTTAGCGCTTGTTTTGTAGTTCGCAGAGTCTGTATCGTTCTCTCTTTACGCGCAGGTTAATGATTGACAGCGATCGGAACGGCAGCGTTTAAGGACTGTGCGCCTGTCCCTTTCTACGGACTCCGGCCCCGGGAAGTTGACACAAAACGCCTTGTTGCCGGCCGTACGATGCCAGGTGACATTATGTACTCGCGGCCCGCTTTCCTGTTTATAAATGACGCTCTGTGTCTGGCGCTTTCAGCAGCATCGTCCTCATTTCAGTTGCAGGTTTGCTAAATTCATCATAAAGAAATCATGTGCCTGATTTGAGCTAACGCAGGAAGCAGCTGCGCTGAATGGGTTATGTGAACCTGGTTCATCTCCATAGATGTCCTTTCACCAAGGGCATTTCCAAAGGTAAAGCCCAGACAATTGGGCCAATTAGATCTGCCCTCTGTCCTGAATGGTGCACTGTTTCCTCCAAGGCTCCGCCCTTTACTGCACACATGTACTATCATAACAATGACCAGGACAAAAGAAAAAAAAGCCACCCAGGCACCAAGACACATTCTGTAGGCATGTGATAGGGAGGATGCGTGGAACCGGTGTGCGGGAACCGGCCCTGGGGCATCCCAGGAGAAGTGTGGGAGTAATCCAGGGCCACAGGGCGGCCCACAGATCGCGAACGGCACATCAGCTGAGAAACACGTGCGGCAGGGCAGAGTAAGCAAATGGTGAAAATAACCCTGTCGGAACCAAACAAGCGTCCCGCGTAGGAGAGTGCAGCGCACTTGTGGAAATTGCTCAGCAAGAGAAAGAGAGAGAGATCATAGGAAGGTGGAGGGGTGTTCGAGAGATGCCTGAATGCACGAGGGACCGCCAAGAGCCAGTCAGCGCGTGGCTATATCACCCTGTGCATACACAGGACGAGTCGTCACGGGAACGCACTCACATTCCAGCAAAGGCCCCGGCTTCTGTCTGTCCCCCCCCACCCCCCACCCATCTCTTCCTGCCCGGATGTGCCACTTCTGGCTTCTCCTGGCAAAGCATCCTAGCCAAATTAAAGGCTGAGAACACCCTCCGCTGGTAAGGGATTGCGCGGGGAATCGCATGGGTCCTTAGACCCGTCTGGGAGAAGAGAGCAGGTGTGACAGAATCCTCCCCGCTCCAGCTGTTCTGAGGAAGGTTCTCTGGCCCATTTGGTGTTTTCTTGCAAGGCTCTCTGAGCGGACACTGCGAAGCTGGGGCTCGCAGATAAGCAGGCAGTCGGTGCGCATCGCCGAGTGCTGGAGAAAGGAGGAGCGGGACTGGCAGTCGTTGGTTTCCGGTCGACATAAGACAGGGTAACAAACAGCTGTCGGATCCCAGATTTACATTGACCTGCGTGTGATTAGGGCTGGAAAGAGCTCACGCTGTGTGAGAAGAGCCACAGGCCAACAGCACACCGAAGCTCACAGAGAGCGAGTAAGGCTTGTGTCTGCTGCGGTCAGGGAAATTCGCTAGTTAATGTGGAATGAGGGGAGACAGAGACAATAAAGCTGAGATGTCTAACAGCCCTGTGTCTGAACCTACTACTGCTCCAGATGTTTAGAGGTGCTTCCAGATGTTAGACACCTGGCTCTCATGCGCATGTGTGTGTGTGTGTGTGTGTGTGTGTGTGTGTAACGGGTGTGGAAGGGGAGAGATATAATGGTATGGAGAACGGTTAAACAGCAATCAGTCATTCATGCACTGAGTCATTTTTACAACAAAGGGAGTAATGAAGATATTCATATCACAACACACTCCTCCTTAAACGACAAAAATGCTTCCATCAGCAGTACAGAGCATAATAGGTATTGCAGATAAAACACTTTGCCAGACACAAAGAAATGTTAAAGCAACTGGAGAAATAGACCCTCTAGCCATGATTTGGTTTAGTTCCCATTTCACTCATACACACACACACGCCACCGGCCGAGTGCTCCCGAGCTGTCGGCTGGTGCGGAGCGTCCGGACAGCACTTCTCCGCTCCTCCTCCTCCACGCTCCAGATCCCCAGGAGTCAGTCACGCTACAGCCTGTCCGGGGTGGCCGGCGCCCACCGCAGCGTCTGTTTATCGGCTGCAGGAATGTGCGCTGCTTGGCCCTGTCCACAGCAGCTTTGGCGGTCAGGATGTGTACAAACCCGGCGCACGACGGTCAGTTCCACACAGGGCCGGGACGGTGGGAGCGGCGGACAGGAGCCCCTACTTCGGCTGCATTCGCGACGCGTCTGTGTTGAAATGTTTCTTTCAGGGGATTCACTGACTGGAAATTTTTGGCGGGTGACTCTGAACGTAATTATCAAACAGCGCGTGCTATTAGAGAGAGAGTGTTTGGGTCTCTCCTTTTTTCTGAACAACTTTTACCACCAAAGGCCCATAATAATTACATTTTTCTGGAACCTGGAGCAACAAAGACTAATGAAAAACGACGCAGACTGCACAATGGCAGCTTGCGCATAGGATGTCAGAGGACTGAGCTGGCTATGAGGTAGCGCTGATGAACAGCCATCCAATACCCGCTGGTCCCTCTGAGACTGTGCTGATTCATATCCTGTGTCACTGTCCTGCCTGTGCTGAGTGGTAGGGCGGGGCCCGAAGCAAACGCACCTTGGACGCTGGCCGTTCCAGGTTTGAATACGACCTCATTAAAAGGTTGAGTGCACGGCGTGGAGGGAAGTGATTTTGGTTGGGGGGGGGGGTTGAATCCGCCCCCACCTCGCTCTACCCGTCGGCTCTACCTCCGTGATGACAGGAGAAATGTGGGCCAGTGTCAACATACACATTCATGGATACATGCGAGGAGAGAGGAGGAGAGAGAGAAAGATGAATGGGAGAAAAGGTGGGAGAAGGAGAGACGGATAGAGGGAAAGGGAGAACGAGAGAGAAGAGGGGAGGAATCAGAGAAGCAGAGAAGTCTTGCCTGACGGGTATCTTGTTTACCTCTTCCACAGTTCACGTTGGCATGGAAACGGTTTATCTCCAGATATGAAATCAAACCTTCCCAAGGCCTGTGAAATAAAGACACAGATGGACAGTCAGGCAGGGACCAAGCACTGCCCTGCCTCCCATGTTCACTGCCTCTATCTTTTACTCACATACAGACACTCTCTCTCACTCTCTCTCTCTCTCTCTCTCTCTCTCTCTCTCTCTCTCTCTCTCTCTCTCTCCCTGACTCATTAAGCCACCATCTAAAAAGCAGAATTTGGTTTTGCTCTTTAATGATGAATGAAAAATGGTGTAAATTCTCACCAGTGGAAACTGCCTCTGGGACTATAACTCTCCCATTGCCGCCATTTGACAGGAATTCGAGTCGACTAAGAGCCTCCAAAGCTCAACCGCCAGTCATGAAGTACTCCATATATTTTTCCGTGAAACCTGGGTCATTTTCATAAACGATTTATCCAACACTTTGCCCATAAATACCAGGTACCGAGCGGTAGAGAGAGGCCAGGCTGAAAATGGCCAAAGGTTGAAACATGGCTGCAGGTCAGACGAAGCCAAGGCCGCCAAAGCACAGCTACGAAAAACACTTAGAGGCCTGGCACAGCCAAGCACTATCTGGGGAGAGATCACAACCTTTCATTTCCGCTGACTCCACCAGATTCCCTGTGGGAAGGAGGTAACAGGGAAGGGGTGGGGGTCTGGGTGGAGGGTGGGGAGGGCAGATCTCATAGACTCGGGCCTCAGCGCTGCTCACCTGCCTTAGACGTCACCATCCCAGCCAGACAGGCCAGAACACGTCCGACCCACCTCAGGTCTGCACATCTGAGGGCAAACACATGTGACAGTTTGTCACAGTAGTTCCTCGGTAGATTACAGCCCTTAAGTGACTCACAGAGAGTTATGCAAGTTTGTTCTGTTAAGTTAAAATCACTGAGACGTCCACGTGCTCCAGCCATGCAGGCACCTGTTTGTTTTCTTCCTTGGTGCCCTAAAACCCAAACAGCACATTTACATGAATGTTGTTACATGAGGTTGACGTGATTTTGTATGTGCACTGTCCTCTTAAACAGAGGCAAAATATCTAACAGCAGCTAAATATAATCTGAAAGCACTATCTAGGTCAGGTGAATGTGTTCTTGTGTGTGTGTGTGTGTGTGTGTGTGTGTGCGTGCGCGCAAGAGAGAGACCCAATTTCCGTGTGGGTGCTACAATATGTGTACAATCTATCGAGGACACTCATAGATAAGAGTGTATGCAGGAAGTGACCTTTGTTCAACCTAGCATGACTCTACCTGCTAATTCAAATGCTATCAATGCTTGACATCATAGTATTTGAATTTTGTCTGCAAAATTGCCAAAATAAGTGTGGGCTTGCATTGTGAATGTGTTTGTTAACAGTGTAAATTAACTAAGAGCACAGTCGCTGCACAGAGAGCGGTCTGTTTACACCATCGCTGGGAGTAAGTAAGGTACAGATACTGTACAAGCACACACACGCACACACTCACACACACACACATGCACACAACCAGAGCTGTTGAACTCCCCTTCATGAATGACCTGCCTTAGATTCAGCATAAAGACTATCTATGCAGCGGCTGGTACCCTGCCTGGTCACGTGACCAGTGAATGACTCATTGATGACTGTGTAGCAGAGGTGGGCTCTGGTTGTGTGGGAAGGGTGGGTTAGACAGCACACGGAGAAAGAGCCACCACTCCTTGCTCAGATGCTTGGCTGTAGACCTGAGGCTCAGGAGAATTCAGCACCACAGCTAGCTGCAAGGCTCTGTCCCTCTCGCACAATATACGGTGAGAAACAACGTTAAAGGGACGGACGTTTTGGGAAAGGCAAAATGTGTCATATGCCAAACTATAAATCATCAAAGCCTGAGCTACACCTTTCTGATGTAGTTGCTTGTAGTTGCTACAGGACTCGTGGGTAATGAGGCATATCATATTCATATTCTGGAATATAAACTGTATGTGTGCATGTCCAAGCATGAGGTCTGCGATGTGTGTGAGCTGGTTAAAGATATGCTTAAAGACACACATATGTGTACATGCCTTACTATAGTGCCTTGGTATTATAGCATTTAAACATGTGTTCATGCTATATGTGCACATGCTTTGCCTGAATCTAAACAGAACAGCAAAAAATATGGGTTGTTTGTACATTTGTGTGTGTGTGTGTGTGTGTGTGTGTGTGTGTTTG
The DNA here is from genome assembly GCF_041902795.1 of Electrophorus electricus. Lineage (NCBI taxonomy): Eukaryota > Metazoa > Chordata > Actinopteri > Gymnotiformes > Gymnotidae > Electrophorus > Electrophorus electricus. The sequence continues at coordinate 12,391,791 of NC_137508.1, read as the reverse complement.
TGTGTGTGTGTGTATGTGTGTGTGTGTGTGTGGCCTGAATATTTGAGCATGTGTGGATGTCAGAAAGTTGTTTTTTTGTTGTTGTTTTTTTTTTTGCAGGGTGTGTCAGAGCCTAGGGTGTGTTCTGGCTGCAAGATAGGACTTTATTTGTGTGTGGGGGGGGGGGGGGGGTATGGGGTATGTGTGTGTGTGTGTGTGTGTGTGTGTGTGTGTGTGCACGCGTGCATGTGTGCTTGCGTGTGTTGACAGGACAGGGTTTATTTAAAGACACCACTCTAGCTAAATCTTTTACAAGGTGTTACCTAGTTTAGCTAGCTGGGCTTTTAAGGGTGCAACCTGGGCGTTCAGGGGTGTCCAGCTTCTCACACACTCTCAATCTCTCTCCCTCCCTCTCACACTCTCTCTCTCTGTCTGTCTCTCTCTCTCTCTCTCTCTCTCTCTCTCTCTCTCGCTCTCTCTCTCTCTCTCTCTCTCTCTCTCTCTCTCTCTCTCTGCCTCTCTCTCCTGCAGCCCCTCTGTTCGTCTCTGTGTCACAACTGTTAAAGGCTTCTCAGCAATTCGCGCATCTGTTCTCTGATCGGCCCCAGACAACGAACACTCGCTTCGAAAGATTTTTTAAAAATCACAGCACTGATACGGGAGGGAATGGGTGTGTAGACAAGGGGAGCAGCGAAGGCCTGTGACTGGAAAGCACTCTGTGGAATTCTGTCGGGAGTGAGAATGCATCCGGGCAGTTCTTCTAAACCCATGGCTCCGCCGCCGCGTGTTCCCTCCACAGAGTCACCCGTCCTATGGAATAATACCCAACAAGAGCGCATTCCCGTCTCCATGTAGGTCGAAGCTCCCGGAACAGGGCCATCACTGCTGCCTGTACAGTATAAACATATTCAGCGATCATATGTAGTTACTTTGTTGTGCATAAATACAAATGCATGCGCGCGTGTGCAGACGCCCGGTCGTAAAGTAGCCGCGCTCGGGGCTTTTGCGTCGGCGCAGAAAAGTATTTACTCAGTAATAACGCAAACGAAAAGAGAGTCATGGACCCAGCGGCTGCCAAGAAACAGGCTGGGTAAACACGGCCATTAAACAGCTTCAAATAAGGCCGACACTTACAGCCATGTGCTCCACCGTCGCTTTAGAATCCCTGTATGTGTGTATGCACTGTGCGCTTCCAGGGGAGAGACTGTGTGTGCGCGAGAGTGTTATTTATCCCTAACGTTACTTATGTACACACTGTAAATCATGCTGCTGTGACCTTGCCCTAGGACTTGTGTATTTATTCCAGTTTTCCGTAATGTAGGCGCAGTAATGTGGGCGTGTCCCACCAGTGCCGCGCTCGGCGATATGTGTTAGATCATACGTGTGTGTTGGATCATGCCGTCATGCCATTTTCATGGAAGCAGATTCCAGTATGTGATGAGAACGGGCAAACAAACTGACCTGAGGGTTATGACGGACAGGCAAGCAGCGGCATTATCAACCACAGTCTCATGGACTCTCTCGTGCGGTCCTCACAACAGGACATCGGTGTCACGACACTCGTAGGGTTTGATTCCCCTCACACCATGAGGAGGACGATGGCTCTCTGTCTGAAACCAGCGGAACTACAGAGGTGTAATGGGGCCTTTGTTGTATGGACGGTTTTGCCCATCACCGCAGTATTGCCGTAGGATCACACACAAGTCACACCTTGTTTCATTAGTACTCAACCACTTCTTTATCGCCTGGCAGAGTCACACCCAGGCAAACAAAAGGACTGTTGCAACACACACACACACACACACACACACA
>NC_137508.1:12175000-12387500 GCF_041902795.1 Electrophorus electricus | reverse complement strand
TTATTCAGGACATTTCTGATGTATAGCAAAGAAACATATAGATATAATGCCAATGATTCATAACATATCTGAGTCTGTTTTTCTCATTTTTGTGATTCATAATTTGGCTTCAGATTAAATGAACTCCATGAGATTTGTGATTTTATACACAGATTTCAGATTGTTAATAATGGGTCAAAGCTGTCTGGATTTTAATTGTTGATCTCCTCTTGACAAGTTAACATCTTAAAATCTATCATAATCTGCCAGATTATTTGAGAAGCAACATTAATTGTATCAGCAATCTGGTGTGTCATTTTTTAAAGAAAGATTACAAATCTTAACCACATGTGCAGTCAACACTAATGGAGGATCTACAGGCCTTTATGATCTTATCACAAGATGTCAAAAGTCCACTAAACTACCTACGTGCACATCAAGGAGACACAGAGACATGAGATTAAGAAACCCAGATGGCAGAAGCAATAGAGAATGAGCAAGAAATGAACAGGAAAAGGAGACTAGTACAGAAATGTGCTGCTCTGGAGAGAGAATATTATAGAACCTCAGTGTCAATCACACGGAGTGCAGTCCAGAAGACTTTATTTTCCAAAATAATTTTATTGGGAGAACTACAAAAATGTACAGTACAAAGTTAACAGTCTCACACGCAATTTGTAGTGAACTGACTCCCACCCCCCCCCCCCCCAAAAAAACAAGCATCTTACAACTCATCTTTTTTTGTCTGTTTTTAAAATTACATTCAAAAAGCTTTACTTCTGAAAGTAGTCAAGAAAAGTACATAGTGCCAATCCCCTGTACCTACTATGTACAAACAAAACGTATTCAACCTCGTCCCCATCCAGCAAGCTTGGAATACCGTTACTATGTCATATCATAGGCAACCAAGAGAACAAAAACAAACGTCCAACTAAACATTACAGGAACAGGGAGATGAAAGAAAAGCTTTGCCGGTTGCTCCAAGCCCCTCTCTTGAAGTGGTAACAAGCTTCTGAAAAAAAAAGTTTAAATTCAAACCTACATTCAACTCCTTTTGTTTTAAAACAAGAACATGTATGAAAATACTTTATTTGGTTAATTGTAAGGCGTGTAAGATGGTGGACCCCGTAGGCACTACACAATAATACTGGGGCATTGAATTGCTACATTCTCAAAGCACACTGTAGGAGTCCTAACCTGACTCTGTGCATAAACAAAAGGGGGTAGAAATACTTTTTGGTTAATTTATTTACTTGGGATCTTTGTCATTTAAAGGCTGCCTTCTAAAAACAAAAACAAAAGAAACCCTACTGGTTTGGACGGTCTTCACATCCACACAGCTTCTACATTCTACACACATATGGATAAAGAGGGATACATCTAGGAGAGGAGGGAAAGTCTTCCACAAGCAACAATCTCGCAAATGTTTTTTAATGAACGTAAACAAGGAAACAAAATTAATGAAATAAATATATCACATACAATCTCTTAAATTAAGGTTTTTTTTTTTACTCATTTACAATAAAATAAACAAAGTGAAGTTACAAAAGGAGACCAAACAAAATATATTACTGTGAAAAGAACATACACTCCACTTTAATGTAGATTAATAATGGCGATCATAATTTAAACATAAAAGAATATAGATCTATTGCTTCAACATACTTGATAAATACAGTATGGACATAATTACCAATGTAGCCTATATTTTTCCACAAGATAATAAATAAGTTAAATAGTTCATAGCCAGTTATGTACTGCTATGTAAATCACTCAAAACAGCTAAAAAAATATATATTCAACCATCAGCAGTGATTTCCCAACAAACCGAACAAGAGTGCTTCAACTAAGCAACAAACTACAACAACCAACCAAACCACTGGGTGGCACTGTGAAACTGGTTAAACTTTTGGAATGAAGTTTCTTTTAAGCTTTCAGAAGCGCGTACATAGGCTACTTTGCAAACTGATACTTGTCAAGGCATATTCTTGGTAGGATGGAGGAAAATCTGAAACCGCTTTCACGTCCAAAAGTCTTGTGCACAAAAAAAAGTGTGCGTCTCCGGAACGTGATGGTCTTGATAAAGAAAAGGGCTGCAATAACGCAGCACAAAGTCACCGATGGAATGCCTTCTGTTGATACCTACTTTCATAGCTATCAGTTCAAGCAGGAGAAAAAAAAAATAAAAATACCACCAACAAACCCCCCCGAAACAAAAATGTGAAACTAATGCCATGTCAAGGGCCTGACAATCCATCTCCCTGCATTTTAAGTCTGTTCAACTCTACACGTCCATGATGAGACGGCGGTTTTTTTAATAGCGGTTAACTTTTGGAATCGCAACTCCTCCAAGTCCATTAAAGAAAACAAAGAGGGGGGGAAAAAAAAACAAACACACACACACACACTTAATCATCAGAAATCGACAGCCTGCTGAAGATTGGCAAACGCCTCCCGGCATCCAAACTTGGCGACTCTGAGCCGCTGAGACTCCCAGAAGAGCTGAGGGACCCGCTTGCATAGCTCTCCCGGTCTGAGATGGAGTCAGGTGGGCTGGGGGGGGAGTCGAACACCGGCGACTCCGACAGGCGGTGCAGGGACTGCAAGTGGCTAAGGTTGTATGGCGGCGAAGGGGGCCCCACCGTGGCCTGGAAGTTTCCGTAGTAAGCACCATTGGTCTGGCTGCCATAGCTGCCCGGCGTGTGCACAGCCAGCGGGGCGAGCAGCGCTTTCAGGTCTTGCCCGGGGAACGAGAAGGCGCCGTTGACGCACGCCATGGAGCTTGGCGACAGCGCGTCATCGTAGAAGCTGGTGGAGCACGAAGAGCCCGAGCAAGGCGGAGGGGGCGTGCGGGAGGTGGGGCTCTCGAGGTGGGGGGAGTCCAGTCCGTGGTGGCTGGAGAAGCCCGAGAAGCTCAAACTGTGGTGGAGCCGGGGCCTGTCCCTGAACGCGGCCGCTTGAGGGGCGACGTCCCGCGCAGCGAAGGCGCACAGATCCCGCCCCGCCTTGGGCTCGGCCGAGACGTTGGCGTTGCTCGGGGCGGGCCGGCGCTCCTCGGCGTTGTGGATGAAGTGGCAGCGTGGGCCATAGGGGCAGAAGCCAATGGTGTGGAAGGTGCGGCACGGCTCCGTCTTGTACTTGGGGTGGCGCGACAGGCTGCGGAGCTCGTGGTAGCCGTGCGCGAACTGGCACTTCTCGCCGTACTTGCACGCGCCGTTCTCCTCGAAGGGCCTGCACAGCTCCGTCTTGTACCGGGTGGAATTGATCTGCGAACTGGGCTTCTGTTGGCCGCGCTCACAGCTCTCGCTGTACGCCCGGTCGCGGAACCGGTTCTCCTTGTTCATGATGGCTGTGACGGTGCTCGCGTTGTCCTTCATGTTGCTGTAGGAGCTCGCCGGGTACTTGTTGCTGTTCGTGGCGGAATCGCTGCTGCTGGAGTTGCGACGGAAAAATCCCGGAGCGTACGAGCAACTGGTGGGGATGCTGGAAGCCGTGACGGGGGCCCCCACGGCTTTCTTGTCCAGCATGCTGTTAAGGTGGATCGCGTTCATGTTGAGGTTTTTGTCTTGCTGTGGAAGCGAGCATGGGGAGAAGGAAAGCAAAAGGTTAGAAGTGCAAACCCGCGACGTACAGGCGACCTCACATGCATGGAGTTTTACATCTACAACTTGCAGGACATAAAACCGTTTACGAGGCAGCCATCAAACCCAACAATGCGCACGAACTTTTTCTTTTTTTCACTAACTTGGTTCGCTAGCTGACCTTAGCCAAGTTAGCTGAGGTTTTTGCTGCGCTGGCGTGTCCGCGATTGCCCCAAAACACTTCGAGAAAGATTTCCTTCTAGCCTTAATGTAGAAGCTTAACAATGAAAGCCACGTTAATATAAACGGAATACTACCTTGTAGAGCATTTCGATGTCGTAGAAAGCAGACAGGATGGTCGCAGACATTTCTGTTTCTGAAGTTTTTAGCCGGAGTTGATCTTTCATTTGAAGACCCTACCAAGATCCCGGAGTGCACGGGGCAGCTTTTAGTTTGCCACGATTGCTTTGTGAAGTCGGTCGGAGAGACGGAGTTTTAAAAAAAAAAAAAAAAAAAAAAAAGCAATCCTGGATCAAGTCTGACGCTAGACGAAAAGCTCAAGTTTCTCGTTTTGCTTTTGTTGCTGGTCGTCTCCCTCCGTGAAGTGCCGAGCCAGAGTAAAGCAGCAAACGCCCGCCGCCCAACATATAAGATCCGGAGCGGGACGCGGGAAGGGGGGGGGGGGGGGGGCACAGTGGAAGGGCGTGGCCACATTGGAAGGGCGTCAAAAATTAGTCGAAATCTCCAAAGTTTCTTGTGTGTGGTTTTTTTTTTTTTTTTTTAAGTTCGACAAAGTCACGCCCCCTCTTTTCAAGAGTTGTCCAATCCCCCGCCCGCAGCACGTTTCGGACTAGACTTGAGGAAACATGATTATTTCCAAAACTCCTAAGTTCTGCACATCTGTTCAAACAGCACGCTTTGCGTCGCATGCGCTTTACAGCGTTCTTCAAAATGTGCCGTTTTCTCCTCCAGATTCCAAGAATGGCTGCAAGATTTATATATCCGAGCACTTGCGGTTTTATTGTAGAAATGTGCTGCGCGATCAAATAGCGGGAGAGGAGGGAGGAAAATCTGAACTACTTTGTTAGTTTTCCGATTTTGTACGTAAAGGACGTAGAGGAATGGAGGAAAACATATTTATGTAATATAAATGTAACTAAGTGATATACCAAGCAGAAGCGACAGATATCTAGTTTCTTTAACCGATAAACAGTTAGTGAACCAGATCTGATATTGCCAACCGACTCAGGAATCTATAAATAATGGCATTCACATCAAGAGATTTAACACACAACACAATGAACTGTCGAAGCCTCCATTGGTCGTGTTTACTCGACAAGCTGCGTTACTATTACTGACTTTGAACACGTCACGTTTTAGATGTTATTAATGTACAAAAATAAAACCAACTGGACACTATCAAAGTCTTGATTCCAGCAGTTTCACCATAAAAGCAACACTATTCTCTTCCCAGCAGGACGAAAATTAAAATCAACTGAAGGAATGCTTCCTGTAAAACGATCCAATACTGCCCCCTAAAGGCGCCTAAGATTTCCAACTCCAGAAAGTCTAGGGCGCCACCTAATGTCTAAATTGGCTACTTGAGTTTAAAGGCCCCCCCCCCCCCACACACACACACACACACACACACAGAGAGAGAGACAGAGAGCAGTGCGGCCCCACCTGCAAGCCGTCTGTCTGCCTGCATGTGCTCCCGCAGCGTAAAAGTCGAGGGGTCGCCGGACTTTCATGCTCTGACCGCGTATGCTCGTAAGGTGTCAAGGACTCTGGGATTTCAGATCGCTCCAAAACCTGACCTCATTTTAGTTACAAAGGTAGCCGACTAACAGTGCCCCGAAGGCAACCCGGCTACCAATGTGCAGTTTTAGGCCGATTGCGTAACCTACGAAGGAAGGACCATGCTTTTTGTGGGAACCGTGCAAAAGGCTGCATCAAAAATATGATGGCAGACTGTACAAAATGTTAACCACATGAGCCTATTTTTTTTTTTATAAGTGTGTATAAATACAGGATTGAAAAATAGATTTGACCTTTAGTCAAGTTCAGGTTTCTTGGTCAGTTTAGATTTTTTGCAACACAGCCACCAAATCTGTTCTTAGTCCATCAGTCTTATTCTTTCGAAAAGAAAGCATAGCGCTTCCCTCTTCGCTTCCGTCCACCCCTTCATACGAGAAAGGACGGCGAGGTTCATCTTTAAGAGACGTGCACGCTACCTCTCTCCTCACCCTCCCAAACACACCATCATCCAAACATACGCACGTTATGGCACAGGCAAACAAGTGGGTTAAAACTAACTTTTTATTTTCATTAAAAAAAAAAAAAAAAAAAGTTTGTCATGCCTCACTTGTCAACGAAGCACATTTAGAACGATCATCTACACCTTTAAAATAAATTCTTAATATACTAAAACAAAGTTTACAGTCCTGACCTGGGTTCATCTTAAAGGGTAGGGCAGGACATAATTAAATAAGCATAATATTTATAGACAGTTATATGGGTGTGGATGACAGGTGGCAAACACAGACTAAAATCTCCTAAACTCACTGTGAGAACTTCAAGAGAGTTTAAAATACCTTAAAACTTTACATCCATTTCCACTAAAAGTAAAAAAACAAAAACAAATAAAAATAAAAAATAATAAAAAAAGAAACCATAAAACTGCCTTTAAGTCCATTCAGTTATTAAAAATGTCTTTTAAGGTAAGAGAGGGCCTGATAGGTGTCTGGTCTTTTTCTGCAATCCGTTCAGCGCTTAAACACCGCTAGCGCGCTCTGAGCCAGCTTGGCCCGCTCGCTCAGCAGGGTGAGCTTGGTGTACTCTGTGGTGGCAGTGAACTGGGGCAGAGCGGGGAGGGCGTCCATCGCGCGCTGCACCGCACAGGCGTGGCTATCCGCTGCGGTGGAAAGATGCTTCACCTCCGCCTGGCATGGGGCGGGCGAGCCCGGCGCCACAGACAGGGTGAGCAAGTGCTGGTGCAAGAGGCGTGCCCACTGCAGAGGCTCCACCCACAGATTCAGGTCCCCCTTCTCGAAGAGGAACTCCAAGTCCTGTTGGAGGTGGAGGGAGGAGCAGAGATTAGAGACGTCGGGAACGTTACCAGCAAACGGTCAGTGCGGTGGCGGGTCCTCGTTGCCACTCAGTTTCAAATTGCATTGGCCTTCAAGCGGCTGAACTGACGTGCTCTCGCTTGGCTGAAACCAAATCCAGCAGCCACGCTGCGGCTTTGCAGATAAGGTTCCCGTGGCCTACATTCTCCTCGGAAGTATGATGGCATTCCATCACGCACTGTACCATCACGATGCCCTTACCAGCACGGGTGTGTCCTCGCTGCCGGGCTCCTCCCGGTCGTTGCCCAGCAGCCACTTGGTCAGGGTTGTCATGCCAATGGCCACCTGGTCCCACACCTGGAACAGCTGGCACAGAATCCCCACCCCCATCTCCAGGGCGATAGGGGAAGAGACTGGTCCTGTGGCAACCTCTGCAGAAAGGGGCACGAACAGAACAGCTCGTTATGGCCGATCACTGAGCTTAAAAGTCAGGTGCTAAACTTTCTCTGAACCTACTGCTAAAGTATTTTCAAAAGACGTCATCTGGGACAAAGTATTCCAATCCAGTATTCCACAGTTATGTTGGAGTCAGGTAAAGCCAATGATTACTGCACTCAGGTGTGTCGAATACCAGCACACTGGAAAATGGCTGCGGATCTTGGATCATCAGGCTAAAACGTTTGAAAACGGACCCTATCCACATACATCAGAGCAGAGCTGCAGGCTGGCTGGAGGATTAATCCGTCGGTCTGCATAGGACTTGGAGTCCTGCAGTCTGAACTGCTCTCAGTCTGCAATCTGCCAGGGCATTAGATGGACAGCCAGAGTGTGTTTTAGAGTGTGTGTCCAATAACTGTGGAGGTCGGAAAGGAATGTAGTGAGAACGACGCACACTTGCACAAAACAAACGCGGAGGCCGGCCGAGAGCTGGCTCGCGAATGGACGGCGGCTCCGGGAAGCTCAGGCAAAAAACGACGAGACAGGAAGTGAGAGGAGTCCAGACTGAAAAAATGTGTGTGTGTGTGTGTGTGTGTGTGTGTGTGTGTGTGTGTGTGTGTTTGAGGGGTTGAGGGGGTGGGCAACAGCAACACCCACCTAAGGCAGTAGTCAAATCCCTGTCAAGTCCTGACTTTAATGACCCCGGTTGCTCGTTCTTCAAAGCCTTCTCTGTGGCAACGTGAGAGTGAGTCACAGCGAGTTTGTTTTGCTTTCTGGCTTCCCTTCTCCGTTCCCTCCCCTGAAGCCAACGTCTAAATTACTCCGGCAACTTCCCCAGTCGACAGGCACCAGCAGCCGCCAGTCAAAAGCCGCCCTCGCTGGAGGAGAGCAAAGCGACACCTTAACGGCCGTGACACCCTCCCCCGTCGAGCATTCTGGGAAAGCTCCGTGGCTCAGCGTGTGTGTGCGCGCACGCGTGTGCGTGTGTGTGTGTGTGTGTGTGTGTGTGTGTGTGTATCGCCTTTCCTTCCAGAACCCGAGCGGGAGTGGGGGTGCGTGCTGAGAACATGCAAAAAGCCTGGGATTGTGTGATTGTACGCTACAAGGTGACTAAAATGAGCCGAAGCCGAGTGACGGGGGGGGGGGGGGGGGGGGGGGGGGGGTTGCTTTTCTCGAAAGTAACGTGTTGGCACTGCCTGAGCCGGTTGCTGGCACCCCAGCACCCACACGCTGAAGGCATGAGAGAGGAAACTCAAGCTGCTTTCCACTTCGCTCCCTTTCTCTGTGTCTTCATCTGCCGCTGAGGCGATTTCCCAACCTCTCCTCGGCTTGCGCAACGCCCCCGCGTTCCTGCGCGTCTTCTACGCACGGCCCGTGCTGTACAGGACACGGACGTTTTCTGGGGAGTTGCCGCTTGCTTGCACGCGGAAGAAACGTGACCATGGCACTATTGCAAGGATGTCATGACCTAAAGTTGAACTTCATATGTAAAGAGGAAGTGGACCAGACCCCCCCCCCCAAAAAAAAAAACCCAAAGTATGTGAAAGTCCTAAACTTGGCCTTTGCCATAGTCATATAAAACAGCATCACATGACAGTATAGAACCAAGACAGTAGAGAGTATGACATGTATAACGTGCATCACTGACGAATCAAACAATACCACACGTATAAACAGTCATCAAAGCCTAAAACCATGTTTAATAAGAACTAATCATATTTTTTTGTTAGATTTAAATTCGATGAGTGTGTGAATGAGGGTCTTGGTTTTGCACACGGGCTTCGCGGTGCGAACTGGCTTCCGAAGCGTTTCACCCGCCGCGGCCAGGCCTCCCTCGACAAGCCCCGCCCGGGCCTCCAGAGCGCACCCAAGAGCCCGGAGCCTTGTTCCCGTAATCGATCTACTGGAGTCGCGGGACTGGAACTAATTAAAAAAAACCAAAAAAAAACAGTGGAGTAACGAGGGGCTTCGGTGTGCGGTGGATCCGGGATGCGAGGCCGTGCAGCTGGCCTAGTGTCGGGTGTCTGCGTGTGGGACGGTCGGGCGGTCGGTGCGTGCTCGGGGGGTGGTCAAGGCCCTGAAATCGGAGATGCCCGTGGTCTGGAGAGGGGCTCTGGTGGTGCGAGCCAGGTTGGGAAAATTTTCCCCCCCGTGCAAAACGTCCACAGCCGCCCTGGCTGCTTCACCGCTTTAGTGGTGAACAGGAAGGAGACGGCGCAAGCAGGATCGTTCCCGTTCTCTTTCTCCACTTCTGCCGCTATCGTGTGTCTAACGGACAGGATCCCAAATGCCCCGGCGTGCTGTCTCACCAAGCACTGCAGTCATTTTATCTAGAGCTGGTGCAAAGCCTGTCGGCGTGAAGGCGAGAGTGTTAGTGGGTCCAGCGTGCGCGCTCGCGCACTCGCCGCTCACTCACAGCTTGGAAACAACGCGCGACTTGGGGCAGGAAGTGCTGGTGTGAAACACAGTGGTATCAAGGTGAGAAAACACCACGTCACCCTTTATAGTTCCGACTTCCTCCAGAGACGAACGGGAGCAAGAGGTGTGTGGGTGCTCTGCTCTTTTCTGGAGGCGACGCAGAGCATTCAGGTTGTTTAGTACGGCACGTTTCACACATGGATGTAAGATGTGCGCTATACGTCTATTAAAACACTTGGTGTTACCTAGTGTAGAATGTGCAGCTGTAAGCTGTAGAAACACATGAAACATGAGTGTGTTCTGTGCTCTGTGCATGCACTTCCAAATGAGGGCTAGGTGTGTAACATCAGTCCCGCACAGTCTTAGGACAAAATAGACAGACAATTCATCCTACTTCCTGTTACTTAAAACAGAAAGAGTAGACACAGATAAGACAAATCAGATTCCACCATCTGACAGGCACTCAGGGGCGGGGGTGTGTGTGTGTGTGTGTGTGTGTTACAGCCATTATCTGACACATTATTGCAAAAACTAAGACCTCTGCTAGACAGTTAATGCCTTCACCTGCCTAGGGAGAGCGGTATGTCCATTTGCGTAAGGTTTGTCCCCTGGAGGGAAACAGACTTGACAAAGATAAAAGGAACCAGTGTTCCCAGTCCAGCATTCATGAGGTTCTTCTGAGCACCATTTTAGAACAAATGTATGAAAACCTTACTGCTTCGGTCCAGGGCCTGGCAAAAATGGCCACTTACATTCTGATGAATGGATGAATTGCCGATGACTGAATGAACTGTTGAGACAAGCAGACTCGTTTTAATCCAGGTTTGTTCTTGGGAATTTGCTAGAATGAACCAGGTTGCAGTAGTCCTAGACATTACACAGACGATGTTTTTGCTAAGACATTAGCTGCCTCGCTTGTTTGATGGTGTCTGTAAATGTAAAAATGTTCTTAAAATCCGAGCAGGTCAGCCAAGAACAACATGGACGGGGTAATGCAAGCAGCACATGCTGAAACTCCTGCAAATCCACTTCTGACACGCTGCGCTCAAATGTTGAACTTGGACGTATTGATGGGAAAACAGCTTTCGTGTTTACGCATTACTGCAGGAATAACTGCGCTCTCGATCTGCTGACCTGGCAATTACTGGAGCATTTAACTAGAGCCGGCCAGCGCCGCGGAACAGTGGAGGTGCTCACGTCCAGGCCGTGGGTTCGGGAGTTCAGATCCGCAACACGTCGCCATCGAGGCGTCGATCGTCATGGCCGACAGTTCGTGCGCTCTGCTCTAGGGAGCTGAAATGAAAGGTGTCTCTGGAGGCCAAGACGGCGTAACTTACACCCTCGACCCTCCCCCCCCCGGTTTTGATGTAGGCGACGTGCAAGTACAGCGAAGGGACCAGAACGGAACCCAGACGTAGCAGGGGAAGGAATGGCTCTCTCGGCCGCGCCGATGAGCTCGAGCACGGTGGCCTCGCTGTCCAAGACTCCCGTCTGGTTCCCGCCTAATGACATTTGCACATGGCCCTCTCCCCCACGCCAAGAGCCAAGCGGCAGGCAATTGGTAGAGAGGGGCTCGGGTTTCCTGCCTGACTCGTATTAAAACACTGTAGTGGGGAGAGAGGGTTGCATTTGATTTGATCTGGCCGTAGAGGTCAGGTGTCACAGTGTGGTAGGAAAAGGAAGAATCTGACCCTTCAGGACAACACGCTACACAGGGTTTAAACACTGCTTTAAAACACGGCCATGTTTGAGGCAGTATTGAGAGAGGAAGTTGAGGATAACATCTAAGGTCTTTGAAAGGGAGCGCTTTCCTTAGAGCATGCACCCTCTGGCCAACACCCCCCCCACACACACACCCATGGGTGTGTGAAGTTGCTTATCAGGCCTTGGCCAGACATGACAGCAGTGACCAGTTTGATGTGACTGATTTAAAGAGGCCTCGTCAACTCTCACACCTCCATTTCAAAGGTCTGGAGTGTGCTGGGTCTCCTCCTCTCCGGCACACCCGTCCTTTTGCTCAGTCAGAGGTCGTAAATAGAAACCCACCCACACCCATCCAAAACCCTAAAACCATTCAACACAGTTCGCAGTGCAATTTGCCATATCTGGGTCAGACCGACAGACCGGTGTAAAACGACCGCGTGAACACAGCTCCATGTTCCACGGGGGCGGCAGACAGGCAGTCATGTGACCCTGTCCAGTCCGTCAGCTCTGTGTGCATACCTGTGCTGAGGAGGTGTGCTGGTGTGTAACAGACGAAGTCGGCAGCCTTGTCTCTCACATCCTGGTCCTCGTCCTGCAGTAATGTGAACAGACTCCGCCACAGCACCAGGGTCTGTGCCATACCTGACACACACACACACACACACACACACACACACACACACACACACACACACACACACACACACACACACACACACACACACACACACACACACACACACACACGGCAGCCCGGACAAAGCACTTACACACTCTTCTCATTTCCATTCTTAACGAACACACACACACACACACACACACACACACACACGGCAGCCTGCACGAAGCACTTACCTAGGGGCGCTGCTGGAGAGGTCAGCAGAGTGGGCGTGGCTTTGACCAGCACCTCTGCAGCGGTCAGCCTGACCTCCGTTGGCTGCTCCTCGCCGCAGCACTGGGTCACCAGCGCCCCCCAGCTGCCCGCACACCCCACCACAGTGCCACCCAGCCCCTCCTGCAGGCAAACGCAGCGCGTTCTGAACGTCAGACGCAGCCTCGCTACTGTGAGTCACTGGCATTTCACCGTCGCGGCAGAGGGAGCCAAGCACCCCACCTCATCTCACACCAAGCAGCTAATCACCTAATGGCAATTCACAAACATCTCAGTGACTTACAAACGACGCAAGCAGCCCTCAATAAAGCGCTCACGAAACCCTGCCGAACGATCTTTCCACGGGCCGTTCCCGACCCCAGACACGCGTGCCATACAGACGGGGCAGCGGACGGCGCGCCGAGCAGGAGGTCTGCCTGCACCAGGAATGTTGAGCCTCCTCTGAGCTTAGCATGGTGTGGCAGGACTCTGAAGGTCACGCGTGTGGGCTAGCTGGATCTTGCGTCCAGTGCCTTTGCATGCAGTTGCAGACTCATCTTACCTGCTGCTTCTTCTCTGCCAGATGCACCATCAGTCGAGAGGCCAAGGTGAGGGCAGCACAGTGCAGTTCCAAGCTGAAATACACATACACGGGCTCATGAAGCACGTGCACAACAATCTTCTGCTTCGAATAATCCCACGCACATATATGCAAGCGACTCTACTGTGCAATGCAAAGGTTGGTAGCACAAACACCAACATGCACAGCGACACACACACACACACACACACACACACACACACACACACACACACACACACACACACACACACACACACACACGCGTGTGCAGCTCTCACACACGCCCACAGTGCAGCAGCAAGCTTGTTGAAAGCAGCAGGGCTGTTCAGTGCTGTCACAAGCAGGCCTTTGTGGTGCTGCCATTTCTTTTCTGCAGGCCCAGCAGCAAACAGGTGGACCACGGCGCGTGCGCCCAGCAAATGTGCGATTACGCAACGCCTCCAACAGCAAACGTGAGTCAAAGGACAAGTGCCACACCATTACACAATCTTTCTCACACACACGCGCACAGAGCAGATTTTATGATACTGCCTGATCACAGAGCAACTGCTGCACTCCGCCACACGGGCGTCATGTCGGCGAGGAGGACAATACGTCCCGAACCACGTCTCAGCACTAATCTCCACCGAAGCAAACGAACCATTGACCAGGTGAAGGGACGGACTGGTTTCCGCGGCCCCTTTGTAATCCGACGCTGCCGGGTGTGTATTCATGTGGGCCTGAAATGGGACGGCGTGTGTAATCCAGGCTGGAGGCCCCTTCAGCCACGTATGGTGAAGCACTCACACCTGTCGCCAGGTGCACGACCCTGAGCCGCAGGTTCATACACGCCCACGCATGCCTGTGCGCGCCCAGACGAGCACCTTCCCAATAAGGCTCGCACCAGTGTGAGGCACATGGACCCAAGCGAGCGGAGGCAAGCGCCACAAGCATTCATGTGGTAATGCACACGACACGCACAGCACACACCCACAGAACACACACACACACACCCTCCCCCTGTACCAACACAGGGGCACACCCACACGGCAACGCAGACACACATCCCCGTAGGTAGCCGTAAGTCTGCAGCGGGTGAAAACGAATATCCTGCATGCCCTTTGTGAAGTATGAATGGGTGTGTGGAGGGTAGGGGTGTGCAGATGTTTGCTACAGGCATGTGTGGTCCCTTTCATGGTCGCAGCCCACATCTGAGAACACTGCACTTTGCTGGGGATCAGCCCTGCCTCCCTCCGCGCAGCGAGCAACCTCCTGGCCGCCGCTGGGGTCGCGCCCGCGGACACGGCCTCCGCTGTTCATCGGGATCGGGTTCCCCCGCAGACGTCGGGAAGCGGGCCACAGGACGATGGAAAATCTCTTCGCCCCCTTTTTTTGTGGGGTGTGGCGAGAGCTTAAAAGCGGGGGCACCCCGCATGAAACTGCTGAGCAGGCCTGTCCGGAACGGGAGGCACTCGGGCTGGGGCTGCGCTGGCACGGCTGGTAGCATGGTGGGGAATGACGTGCTTTTAACGGATCTGGAGGGACATGAGCATGGAGCCGTGGGGGCGGCCCACCTGTGCGGGGAGGTCTCGGCCACGGAGAGGAGATTTTCCAGGGCCTCTTCGTTGGCCAGAGGAGTGGCCCCGTCACACCACGGCAAGAGACAGGGCAACGGGAGGACAGAGAGGACGTGCAGAACCTGAGAGAGAGAGAGAGAGAGAGAGAGAGAGAGAGAGGAGCATGCAGAAACGAGTTACAAAAAGTTATCTGCAGAGGCTAAACTGCCTGCTCCCTCTCTCTCTCACTCCCTCTCTCTGTAACCCATCTGTTTGCAGATTTCTGTCACAAAACCGGCGAGGTCTTCCTGTTCCGTCCCCCACCCCCACCACCCAGATCTTTCCGCAAGCACATCTGCTTCAGGTCTGGCTGGCCCGGCTCCCCGTCCGACCTGGAGAGGCGGGGTGCCTTTGAGGAGAAAGCCGTTTATGGGTCCGGCCTGAGCCCCTCGGCAGGACCAGGTCTTCCTTGCCCAGATCCGGCTGGCGATGACCCGGTGGGCGTGCCAGCCTCTTACTGGAACCCTAAAGAAGAGACTTTTACTGGCGGCCGGAGCAGACTGGGGCTCTTTATACGCCTTTCTGCTCCTGATTATATTTCAAACATCTTACTGCAGAGCCCCACAGCTGCTGCACACACACACACACACACACCTCCCACACACACACACACACACACACATACAAAACGACGTACATGCACATGCACATTTCCTGCAGAGCGTGTAGAAATTTGAGGGTGTATAGTGAGCATGGCTCGAGGCAGAAAGGTGCTGCTCTACTGTGGCGGAGAGCCACGCCATTAAACCTCTCACTCGAGAACATGTGAGACCTACCCCTACCCCACCCCAAAGAAGCCAGGAATCATGCTCCTCTTCCCCTCGGTTTGCTTCCCAGAATGCTTTAGTGGCGCACAAGGCTCGATACAGAAAGGAAGTAACCAGAGCGTGCAAGTGCAGCTTCACAGCAACACTTTTAATGCACTGACGGCTGGCCAGTAATGACACACGCATGCACGCATACACGCGCACACGTGCAAACCCACACCGTGTATATGCAGGTATGCACATGTCTGTACACGCACACTCCTCGCGACGTCCCGCTGCGTCTGAATGGGGCTTAACGATGGGAATGGCTAAACAGCAGTGATGGTTGACTGAGTGTTTATGAGGAACTGAAACACAACCCCTTTCTGCAAAACAGCTTGCTCCCCTCATGCTACTGCCAAAAGTGTGTGTGTGTGTGTGTGTGTGTGTACACGTGCACGCATGCGTACATGTGAGCTTGCATGCATGTATGCATTTGTGCGGAGTCTGTGCAGAGTGGAAACTGCACTGAGTATCCAGTGCTCTGTGCACTGCCGCTGTGAGCTGCTTTCAGGCTAGAGCTTGTCGCAGGGCCAATGTTTACCGTCACCCTGTTAATCGTGTGTGTGTGTGTGTGTGTGTGTGTGTGTGTGTGTGTGTGTGTTGGGTCGGGCGCAGGAAGATAAGCATCTGGAATCATCCCATGCAAAGCTGATGAACTAACTAGGAAAGATGTTTCACGTAAAAGGATTATAGTTTCATGTTAGGGATTATAGAACCAATGGGAGCCAGCCAGAACAAGCCGACAGCATCCTTGGTGCCACATGTGAGGCCGTACAACACCGAATTACAGACCATATGATAGTCTGCAAGATGGACTTTGACAGCAGGTACCTAATCCACCTTTGTGTAGGCTTTAACTTCATAGCTATGCATTTTACTTAAAGGCCGCACACCCTCTTACCTTGGCCAGGCATGTGGGATGAGGCTCGTGCAAAGCCAAGGAGGTTAATGTGGCCGTGCTGAGGTCGGAGAGCAGAGGCCAGGGGTCGGTGCGCTGCGTGCTCTCCTGGTCTGCCTCAAGCCTCTCCAGGAGGCGCTCCAGGACGAGCTGCCGCACCTCGTAATGCGGACATTCCAGCATGCGCCTCAGGAGGTCTGCTTGTGCCCCGTCCCTGTCCGTACCGAGGCCCGCCCACAGGCCGGCCGTCTCCGTGGCAATGCTGGTCGCTAGGCGGCTCAGGCTCAGCAGGTACTGCGGGGCCCCAGGGCCCAGGTGGTGCACCTCCTCAGAGCCACGGGGGCCCATGAACTCAGAATCCAGCAGGATAGCCAGCGTCTCCATCCGTAGGTTCTTCAGCTGACAGTCTGAAGGGGAAGGCACAACAGAATGGTCCACATTCTCCATCAGGCCCAGAAAGTGAAAAAACCTTAATGAGCAAACCAGTGATTATTTTACATTGCACTATAGACGCACATTACAGTTACGAAGATTACGAACAACATTAAATGTTGGTACTTCACACCTGTACAGCTGAAAGCACTCTGGGAACATGTAGATACATGGGTTGTAAAGTTCTTATTCTTTTGAAGAGCCATTACAATTCCTTGCATTACCAGACCAGAGATTAACTACAGCACAAACCCTCCCCAATGCTCCTCTAAGCACACGGACATTTGGGTGCACTCACAGCACGTCCTTTGCTGCAGCTATAGGACCAACACTACCCATAAACCACAGGGATGTGCATGGCTGGGCCCAACGCAACGGTTCCAGGCAGAAATGCCACTTGGCTCCTCGGGCTGCCGCCACAAAAATCTCAAAAACAAACACAAAAGCCTCAAATCCAGACTTTCATTTCACTTTCCAAACGATGACTCATGCTCATGCTCATACCAACACGAGCATGTTCCCCTCACACGCTCCCAAGGACAGACAGTCGAGCTTAAAGCCACAAAATGCCTCCTTTAAACGCACCCCACATGCGCAACTAAGCACACAAAGGACTGCAGAGCAAGAGATGACTGAAATTAATTTAAAAGAACCCTAGAGAGCCCAGCCTGAAGTCATTAGGACTAGCACAGCATTCTCACCCTTCAACCCATTCCAAATACACACGGGGGGGAAGGAGAGAGAGAGAGCGAGAGAGAGAGAGCGCGCACTGTGGCATTTATTAATATATAACTGCCTGTGAGCTTTGAGGAAATGGAGCACTACAGCAATGATTGTTTAGGAAATAAAAGCAGTGCCTGAAAACAGCTTGTGTATGTTGGGGGAGGGAGGGAGGCTCAAAAATGAGTTTCCTAAGAATGCAGCGGATTCTCTCTCTCCTGTTCACACACACACATTGCCCCGCCACCCCACCCATACACATACACCCACTCACCCACCCACCTCAGGCTGACTTATAGTGAAAGCTGTGGTCTAACCGACCACCAATGCTCGTCTACCGAATGAGGAGGGCAACGGAAGCCCAGGGCTGAGGTCATCAGCAAGGTGAGGGTCTGAACCAGCACCCCAGCCCCTGGGTCCCCAACCGCTGGATCTCCTGGTCCTCCTTTTCATCCCGTTGAGAACAGCAATAGTCCTTCACATGCCATTCGACTCCCCTCTACATCTCCTGCCACTGCACTAACAAGAGAGCATGAGGACTGCGTGTACTTGAGATACACATAGAGAGTAGAAAAGAAGGTGCATGTGTGCACTACAAATTCAGTGTACAACAGATGTTTATGTTCAGCAGCAGTGTTTCTGTAGTACCACCACCTGAGAAATACCCAGCACCAACACACACACACACACACACACACACACACACACAAGCTGTGAAAACCAAACCAGAGGCAGCTGAAGTTGATGTGCAGCACATGTGGTGGGGAAGAAGAATACTACTTTCTCATAGAGGAACCCTCCCCTGATGAGCACCTTCTGGTGGGGTTGTGTGTGTGTGTGTGTGTGTGTGTGAGAGAGCGTGTGACAGAAATGCGCATTGCCAACAAACAGAGGGAATAACTCATTCTGTGTAAATAAAGCCAAGAATCTTGAGCCCTCAACAGTTAATTGGCCAAACAAAGTGTAACACAAGACAAACATCCCGATAAACCTTGAGCCACTGAGTGAAACCAGGCAACTTCTCTCAGATCACCTCAAACCCATACAGTGCACAAGTGTAAGGCAGCATCTATCTCTGTGTGTTTGTGTGTGTGAGAAACAGCGCCTGAGCAGTTTGGCTTGGAGGCTGGGAGTGAACTGAGCTACTGCTGTTTTTACTGGCGAGGGCTTAGCTGTGGGGAGACAAGTCTGCATGGATCAAACAGCACCGCCTGAGAAATACCCCTCACCAACACTCACACACACACGCACGCAGGCCAATATGGCTCAAGCTTTTCCTGAGCAGCCTGTACCAGGAAAAAGCCGATTTGTCTGATGACCTCTTTTCCAGTTCAAAAGGTGACCACTCTAAAGGTGAGCCTTCTTTGAACCTTTGGTCCTGTGCTGCTGCACTGACAGGTGACACTGATGAGACACGGCCTTTTGGAAAGCAGAGGGGGAATATCGAATCCCGTATCTCGATGTGACTCAACACGAAATCCTTTCTTGGAATAGAGCGCACAACAGCAGCAGATCGTCAGCGTATGAGAGACGGTTGGTGACAACCTCCCTACTGCTACGTCTTACCCGTGTAATCACGCCACACGTCATGTCTTGGATAAATATCTTCCCATATTATCTTGTTTATGCTGCCACTAATAAATGTTACTGATGTTAACCTGTGATTATTATTAGTATTGTTGTTGGTGTTGTTACTTGAATTAATCCAGCTATTAATGCACTCTTGAATATTTTAAACTGTATTCACTTTATGAAATGGTTCCAACTTCCAGTGCTTTGGCAACACAGTACATTCATGCCCTGAGAGGACAGACAGTGTGTGTGAAACACACAGACGAATAATCAAAAAAGACAAAGAGCAAGAGAAGTGTGCGCCTGTGTGTGTGCGCATGCGCCCATGCATGTGTGTGTATTTGTGTGAACGTGTGGTGTACAGAAGTGGGCAGGGAAAGAATGTGGGTTCGTTTAAAGTAAAATGATGCCAACACTCGGTCATGTGAATAACACAAGGCCTGCCAAAAAAAAAAAAAAAAAAAAACAACCCACAAACACACCACACCACACACACACACACACACACACACACACACACTTTTACCTCTCTAACTGGGCAACCATCCATTAATAAACACACACACACCCCTCTTTGAACTTTTCTCCTTTTTGTGTGTGAGTCTCACACACACACACACACACACACACACACACACACACACACACACACAAACACACACACACACACACACAGGGATCACATACCTGCTACTGCAGCAGGGAGTGCTGCACACAGCTCACTAAGGACATCCAGCAGCACACCTCTTGTCACCAGACACCGGTTCTGCCTGAGAGAGAGAACCAGAGAGAACCAGAGAGAACCAGGAGAGACCGCATGAGAGAGAGCGAGATTTACAAATTAACAAGACCACAAGCATGTCATTCTTTGCCATTTAAATAAAAAATGGTGAAAGAAACCATGTAATGAAACTGAACTACTGAGAACCACTTACAATATAGGCAAGTGGCATTATTTTTGGAGTGATCCCTAGAAACCTTAGGAAGTGTCTATCTAGATTCCGGCTCCCCCTAACAGGAAAGTGTCACACAGATCTGCAGCGTCACGTGCTGGAGCGTAGAGAATTCCTTCAGACTAGCAGCAGGGATAAAGCGCGCGGGCGGGCGGGCGGAACTGTGGGCGTGTTCGCCTCAACAGAAGTGCAGGCTGTGTGAACAGTGGAGCGTGTCTTGTGTGTGTGCGGCGCGCGCGACCACAGTGCCATGGGCATGTGCAAGAACAAGGGCTGCAGTGTTCAGGGCTGACGTCAGTGCGTCATATTAATTTCACACTTCCTGTAACTCATGCACACACAAGCTAGCAAGCTCTCCCATTCTTTCTCCCTTACAGCCATGACCCTGACCCTCTCAACCTGCAACTGGCACATTATCACTCTCTCTCACCCTCACACACACACAGACATACATGTGATAGATGTGGATTCAGTTCATTCTACCTGCAGGCCTGCCAGACCTCCCAGGTCTGAGCTATAAAAGGTCTAAGGCCAGAGTGTGCGCACGCACACGCACACACACACACACACACACACACTCAACAGGCAGGCACCAGCTCAGCTTACTTCCACGATTAATTCACAAGGACACAAAGTTGGATCCGACGGTGCATTTGGTCTGCTTAGAGCCGTTTATGAATATTTACGCATCTAATTACCCTGGGACTAATAACTGTGTCGGAATATTCTTGGAGGTGTCCCAAACTTTGGTTTGTTACCATACAAATGGTGTCAGAGCCAAACTACTGACTAAATGTTGGATGTGTTCGTGGGCTTTATGAGACAAACAAGTCGGAAGGCCGCAGCTTGAGGGACCAATCCTAGATATGAATTGTGTGTGCACCACACCCAGCAAGACTTAGGACCTCTGTCTGAAATGTCCCTGCATATTCTCTAAAATGTCCTTTGAAACCTTGTGCACAAACCTTGTTACTACATCTACATCTTTAACTACATTAAAGTTACTCCCTGTAATTTTCTTTAGAATGTATACAGTATATACTGTATACATTCTACATTACATTCTAGATTATGTTCAACCTGATGAGCCCTTCTCTGGAGGGACTCTGTACTGAAAATGGGTGGGCCACCAACTGCTAGCAGCAGCATTTGAACTAGTACGTGCAGATCTAACGACCACAGAGGGCCGCGTTTGGCAGGAGTGCCTGCCAGAGGGCTGAGGAGGAGCCCAGGCACAGCCCAGCGATCGAACCCTGGGGCAGCTGAGCAGGAGTCTACACCGTCATCGCCGTCCAGGGCCAGCGGTCATGTGGTTCACCTATCTTTCTCTTTCGCTGCTCTGTCCTAGAGTGTTCCAAGAATAAATGTTCTCATTGTACTGAAATTGGGAACGGACTCTCTCTCTCTCTCTCTCTCTCTCTCTCTCTCTCTCTCTCTCTCTCTCTCTCTCTCTCTCTGTGTGTGCCTGTCTCTCTCTGTGTGTGCCTGTCTCTCTCTCTCCCTGTCTCTCTGTGTGTGCGCCTGTCTCTCTCTCTCCCTGTCTCTCTGTGTGTGCGCCTGTCTCTCTCTCTCCCTGTCTCTCTGTGTGTGCGCCTGTCTCTCTCTCTCCCTGTCTCTCTGTGTGTGCGCCTGTCTCTCTCTCTCCCTGTCTCTCTGTGTGTGCGCCTGTCTCTCTCTCTCCCTGTCTCTCTGTGTGTGCGCGTGTCTCTCTCTCTCCCTGTCTCTCTGTGTGTGCGCGTGTCTCTCTCTCTCCCTGTCTCTCTGTGTGTGCGTGTCTCTCTCTCTCCCTGTCTCTCTGTGTGTGCGTGTCTCTCTCTCTCCCTGTCTCTCTGTGTGTGCGTGTCTCTCTCTCTCCCTGTCTCTCTGTGTGTGCGTGTCTCTCTCTCTCCCTGTCTCTCTGTGTGTGTGTCTCTCTCTCTCCCTGTCTCTCTGTGTGTGTGTCTCTCTCTCTCCGCGTCTCTCTCTCCGCGTCTCTCTCTCCGCGTCTCTCTCTCCGCGTCTCTCTCTCCGCGTCTCTCTCTCCGCGTCTCTCTCTCCGCGTCTCTCTCTCCGCGTCTCTCTCTCCGCGTCTCTCTCTCCGCGTCTCTCTCTCCGCGTCTCTCTCTCGGGGGTCACACTCCCTGCAAGCCCCGGGCAGGTCTGCTCTAAGGGCATGGAGCGCCACAGCCAGGCAGGCCTTTGAAGCGGGAGCTGGCGTGCAGTGGGGGAGACGAGGGGCCGGTCTCCTCAACCAACAAGAGCCTGTGCATGGACCCTCTCCCCACCTGGAGGGAGATAAGCTCATCCGCTCCACACAGGGCACTCTGCAGCTCACCGGGGGGCCGGCGCCAGCCACGTCAGCGGAGCGGCTGAGAGTGGAAAGGGCATGGTGGTGGCGGCCGGTCAAAAGGAGTGACGGCCACATGCCAAGCCACACGCTGGACCTGCCGCAGGTCATGAGAAGTGCGTCTCCGTGGATGATCTCTTTTCCCTTGAACGAGGATCGGGATGAGAGTTCCCGGGTTTTACTGGCACCGTTGCCGGCTCCTTTTAAACACACGTCAGCTGAGGTGTTCAAGCAACAAGGAAGAGAACGAGACAATTGGTGACCCCACGTGCACTTTTCTACATGCTTCTGGGATTATAAACTTGGTCCAATTGCCAAAAAGGTTGAACTATTCCCCTAGTGTAATGGTTGGCTGCCTGACACTGTGTGTGTGTGTGTGTGTGTGTGTGTGTGTGTGTGTGTGTGTTTACCTTGTGGCCAGCCACAGTCTCGGCACGAGGGCACTGATGATATCAACGTGCCAGTCTCGCCCTTGTATATGCGGCCGATGAGGGTCTGTGAGGTAGGAGCGCAGCAGGAAGAGCACCTGCCCAGAGAGAAGGAGGGAAAGAGAGTGAGAGAGAGAAAGAAAGAGGAAGAAGAGAGTGTAGGATAGGTTTAACGAGGATAAGAGCAGCAGTTTACGATCACATGAAGTTAAAACATGAGGTCCCACCACCCCTTGATGCCCCCTTGCTGTAGCCCACCACGCCTCCACCCCAGCCAACTGCTTTTCTCTTGCCCTTAATGGACGTTCTCTTGCGTGATGGGCTTCGGACACATGCGCACCATTGGGACAAGACTAGGACATCTAGAAAGTTGGACATAATTAAAAAATAAGCAATTAATTTTTCTCTTAAAATTGCTACTGTGGCGGTGACCGTAGTCAGCCAGAAGAGGATGGGCTCCCCCTTTGAGTCTCGGTTCCTCTCAAGGTTTCTTCCTCATGCTCTAGAGAGTTTTTCCTTGCCACTGTCGCCCTTGGCTTGCTCACCGAGGGCTTGGACTTGGACATTTGGACTTGGACACAGTAAGACGTTAAAAACCCTTTTTATCCCCACCTAGTGTTATGGGCAAATGCACATTATCCTTCTTCCCCACACAAAACTTGACACACTTGATGACAATATAGCCAACTCTACAGTTTGATATTAAAAGTAAAATTGCTTGCTTATGTAACCACATGACGTTCACGACTGTCACGTGTCTGTCTGCATCTTCTGTGCTTATGTTAGCTGAAATCCTAGATGCTCTACAAACACACTGGACTCACATAAGAATAACCAAGTCAAATCTCACGGCCTGTCCAAAGAGAACCGGAAAGCTACTTAAAACAACAACTGAAACACTGCCGTTTTAAATCAGCGTGTTCTAAGCACATTGGTCTCCCCAGGCCAGATAGAGGCTTTGTGTTCCTTTGCAGCTTGGCTATTTTGGCTGCATCGTAGCCGCAGTGCGGAAGCCATTCATTACGCGCCAGGCAGGGGAGGCGCAGGGCAAAACCAAATCTGACCGCTGAACTCCGCGCCTGGCCGCCGGGCCACCGACACCCCCTTTCCAAACCTCCGGACGGGGGCCCGGCGCCGGCCGCGCTCTCCGGAGCCCGAGGCAGGCCGGCACGGGTACCCCATCCCCCGAGCTCCCTTCCCTCCCGGGCCCCTGGTGGCGGGAGCCGGAGGGTATTTATGGTGACCATATGCACAACCCGCGACGGACCGCGAGCCAGCGGCGGCAAGAGCAGCGGCAATGAGGAGCAAAAATAAACAGCGCGGTGCAGGGCCCATATACGTGCCGGGCACACGAACACCGGCAGAGCCTGCAGGGCATCTCTACAGGCTGACCTCTTGGAATTGGGCACATACGGAGCCTTGATGGGAGCAGTTTCTGAAATATGAACTAAATATGAAGAAAGTAAATAGCCTCAATTTTTCCGGGTTCTCTGGCAGTGGGCCAAATTCCAGCTGACATGCATCTTGGGGGCAGTCCATGCTGCATCCACAGAGCGTAGCCGCGATGCCCTGCAGCTGTAGTTGAGGACTGCCTACTGCAGGCCTCTTTCCTGGGACAGCCTGGCAGGAAGGGACCGTCCTCTTCAGCTAGTGCATGCTTTCAGTCCTCTGAAAGGGAGTTCTACAGGTGTACAGTTCCTGCAGAAAACCACGCACCTTCTTATCAGACCCAGGCTGTGGAAACGCACAGGGGATTTGCTTGATAACAATGGCTGAACATCAATGAAGAAAGAAGAAAAAGCAGTGTTGCATTGTGGGTATTTGGCCAGTACCCTTTGTGGAGGAACAGGAGACAGCACCGTCGGGTGCCATCAGTGCAACCTGGTCTGTTTCCCTTCTTAGCCTCGAAGCGGAACCCTAGTGCTATGGAAACAAGGCTTGCGGGCAGGCTCGGACAGGTGCCGGCACGTCTTCAGCGGAGGTGGTTTTGTAATCGAAATTACCCTTTTGAACTGCCCTCGAACTCCATGTTGACTTATGCATGCCTCTCAATCACCACGCAAATCTGACCTATGTGATACATGGAGGGAGCTTCGGTCGGCGTCCACACGCACGGAGATGGAGCATGTTGTGAACATCCGCGCACACTGTTGCGGCCGTCTGTTATGTCGGGATTCACCCGATGACACTGCCAGACAATGAAGCTGCTAATACCGAACCAAGACAAAGACATGCACGCTCGGTTAGCCGGCCTGCTCGTGCACTCCACCACACACATGCACACGCACACACGAGAGGTGCAGTCCCCAAAAACTGCCGTCTGTTTTAGCGCCGCCGGTTACACCACTCGAGTGCGCTACCCCCCCTGTGGACCCACGGCTGTTGTGAAGTTCCTGAAGCCAACTAAAGAAACACAAACCCAAACACACACACACACACCCACCCATATACTTGCTCTACATACGTACATCTACTCTTTCTTTAGAACATCTGATGTTTACATAAACCACCAGCATGGTGGTGCCACCCCTAACCCCACTATGGCCATATCACCAGCTGATTAGCACTACACACACACACACACACACACACACACGTTATCGGTTTCAGATCTGCTCTTGCACAAAATATTTCCATATTCAAAGGCAAAACAGCAACCAGACTGCCATATCTGAAGATCAAAATTTAAGCCAAAAAAACAAAAAAAAAACAACAAAAAAAACCGCAACAACAACAAAAGCCCTGCAGGGTTTTTCTTGACACACGAGGCAGCCATAGCAGTAAAGGGAGCCTCCCTCCCCTGCCCGACAGCACCCAAACACACCACATTTATGCCGCTACATTTACCCAAGTAACTAACAACGTCAAAACATATAATGGAGTAAAAGTAACCCGTCCATGTTACATTTTTAATTCGACGCTCATTTTGTTCTACTCCCGGTGTAACCGTGACCTGGATTACTGATCAGGATTACTGAGATCCCCAACGACGAAAAATTGAAAAATACGATGAAGGGAGAAGAGGGAAAAAAAAAAAAAAAAGATAGCTAGCAATTTAAGATTTCATATCTGCACATGAATTCACCTAGTGTGTAATTTTAATAAGGTTAAAGTGTTGGACTCTAACAACATGAAGGATGTTCTGATTTCTATTTCTACACTACAAACATCATAAAAATAAGCTTAGTGTGTCATAATGCATAATATTAAACCATTTCATTGTCCATTGCCATAAATGTATACAAATCTATTACAAAAGATACGTTTTACAGAAAGAAAGATTCAACGCACTGGAGACCTGCGGATGATGCGTTGAGACATCATGCTCTGTGTTAAGTATGTTCAACAACATTAAGAGTTCTTGTCTGGGCAGAACTAGAGATGTTTGTAGTTTTTCCATCCAGTGCGTTAGTGGTCTCCTCAGAGTAGTACCAGCAGCGAGCACAAGAGGTCAAGAACTGAGTGCACTCGCATAATCACTATCCACATGGAGGAAACAAGATGGCAAGAAGGAATAAGTGGAGACTTCTGCTGACAAGGCACGTTACCAAGGCCTTACATGGGCAAAAATCCTACACCTGTACATTTTAGAAGTACGCTGGTACATATTTATAAATAAGACTGCAATTGTTTACAATAAGTATAAATATTTATTGTAAAGGTGTTTGTCACTTAAAACCATGCCTGATGGAAATGATTCAAATTGAAAGTGAGTACTGTGAGGTCCACCTATGCTTGGGGGGGGGGTAAAAAGTTACAATTCTGTGGTTCTGAGATCCAATGAAGATCCAATGAAGTAACTTTTTACCAGACACTTTCTTACTTTTACTCAATTGAAATTACTTCTTTGCCTTCTGCTTGAGCAATCATCATTCTAAAAGCAACAAAGCTTTGACCGAGTAGTCTTAGGCAACTGCATGCTCCTCGGCCTCCTGCTCATCCTTCTCCTCCTTCTCTTTGCCCACTTTCCACTATAAAAAGTTCCCCCCTCAGCTTCTCTCCCAGACTGGGTTTCAAAGGCTCGACCGGGTCCGATATCAACCCAGAAAACACGCGGCACCGTGGAGGGAGCGACCCACCTGCAGCAGCCCTCCGTGGATGCGGTTCTGCCGGCTTCCTGGACTGGGCCGCACGGGTAGGTCCTCCAGTAGGGTCCGGATGGTGGCTGGAACACAGGTGAGCTGGACGAACGGGACCAGTGCTCGGGCGGCCATCTCGCGAGTGCGGTACACAGCGGACCCGGCACACCTAGAACACACACACACACACACACACACACACACACACCACGTGGGCAACGCAATGAAGCACCTAGTTCATAAACATTATTTACAGTACACCACCCAGCAACTAGGAGATCTAATGTGTTACTATGCTCATAATGTGCAACTGTAACTGGCACGCCAGAGACAGACACTTAACAGGAACCTTTCTTACAGACAAGTTTTAGAAAAAGGCCCAGTAGCTCTTGAGCAGTGTCAGTACAGTACTCTGTCCGTTCACAGATTCTGTTCACATATATGGAGTTG
This sequence comes from Electrophorus electricus, assembly GCF_041902795.1. Taxonomy (NCBI): domain Eukaryota; kingdom Metazoa; phylum Chordata; class Actinopteri; order Gymnotiformes; family Gymnotidae; genus Electrophorus; species Electrophorus electricus. Next base: position 12,360,596 of record NC_137508.1, on the reverse strand, counting down.
AAAGGAATTACAGCAGGTTGGATGCTGAATAAACCAGGTTTTAGAGCCATTAAAAATGTAATGCAACAACAACAAAAAAGAAAATTAAAAAATAAACCCAAAACACAAATAGTAATTAATTATTTTCACCATTTGGCACCACTATTTTTTCACATTAAATCCCATTCTAATACATTTACTGGGCATACCGAGGAGACTAGATACGAGTGTTTAAACCTTGGTCCCTATGCATCTGTTGCAGATAACTAAACCTCTCAGTGACTGAAGATTGTGACTGAGAATAATCACTGGAGTGAACACTTCCAGAGTAGTGGCTTACCTGTGTACACCCACCCAGACAAAAGGGGGGGGGTGGACTGAAAGCCAAGCCAAGACGAGGAACGCACGCGTGCACGCGTCTACGACTCGAGACATGCGGATCTGGACTAGAGCTTCTGATGTTCTGAGGCTGCTGGGAGTCTAAAGGAGATCACCCCCGCCGCTTTGGCCGAGCGGGCTACCTTAGCTGCTGAGGGCAGCCCTGGAGATGCAGAAGGAACAGGATGTGAAAACCCCCAGCCAGCCGATGCTGACGAGGCCAGAGGCCTGGGCCATGAAGCGGCTGCTACACACATGGCCTCTCACCTGCTGGCCTCCGAGCCAACACACACACACACACACACACACACAGCATGCTTGTTTCGACCATCACAGCGCAGCAACAGTCACCCTTAACGGACACGTGTCTCGTCGTGTCACGAGAGACACACGCGCCAGTTGTAAATGCATACTTAAATGCACACACGCACCCAAACACACACCTCTTAACCTTCGTTAGTCATTTGCTTACTACACACCAGTGTTCACAGAAATAACACCACGCACACACCCGCACACACTAATGATCAGCAGTCTCTCCTGTTAGCCCCCTTTCAGGGCCTCATGTGTTACCCATCAGCACTAATTTGTCTCATTAAAACTCTTTGGGGAGGAAATGACAGTTTGGAAGGGTGTAATTTTAGAAACACAGCCGGCCAAGGCGAGCCATCTCCAGGGGGCTTCTGCTCCGTCTCAAGCAGCCATTATGGCTCAAACAACCATCTGGCTCTTATTTGGCGTGGCGGTCCAGTTTCCCCCTTTCTTACGACTGCGCAATCTCCTAACAGCCCCCAGCCCGACCCAGCACCGAGACCAAACGGAACCCCAAAAGGACCGGCCAGACTCGCGCAGCGCCCGCGGAGAGCGGCGGAATACGTTCTGCTCCCAACCTGCTGCTCCTGGCGCAGCCATGGGACGCAGTTTTACGGAAACTGGATGGGACTCGCTGTTTTGAGAACAGGCGTGCCGCTTTCATGTCACAGGCAAGGTTTATGTGTGCATGAAACAAGGACTCCCATAAAAACGTCTTGTTTATGCGGTGCTGCAGATCTGTGACTTCTTCAGTCACCAGTCAAAAGGTGGAATTGGCCCGTTTTTATGACGCGGCCCTCGAAAAGAAATAACTTAAAAAGCAAAAACCTGAGCGCTTGAGAGCTCAGTACAGCTGAATCTAGTATTGTTACTTTTAATGCAGCTTCGATGTGGAGGTGTTATGTTGCAAGCAGCAGCCCAGCGTGTCCTACTGCAAGCATCCTACGGCGGGGCATGTCACGACGTTCTGGGCATTCGAGGCCACACCAGCCCCACCTAGAAGAGCCACGTCAGGCCCCAGCGGCTGATCACGGAACGGGAACCCAAACACTACAGCCCTTATCTCGGGCCGTCTTGCCTTTCTCTCTCTCTCCGGGCAGAGGCCAGGAGCGGGGGGGGGGGGGGGGGGGGTTTTGAATCAGTGGCTGCCTCCCAGACACGTATACACTCCCGGGGGGGTTAGGATGGGGAGGGGGGGGGAGTGTTTGGAGTGGTGAGGGGGCGGTTATATTTAACATCTAGTGCACATGTGGGCTTCATTTGGGTGGATGTGCTCGCATACCTCTGCTGACGAGAAGCAGCCAGCCAGGCATTCCACCCCACAGCACTTAAACCTTAACAGAGGCAGATCCACCGTGTACCGCAACCGCGCTCCAGTTCAAACCAGCAGCAGCTTCGGCGTGGGACGGCACCGACGGCTGGCATCAAGTCCCGTCTGGGGCTGGTGCTATTGGGCTGCAATCTTCACCTACCGATGCCCTGGTCACCTCCCGTCTCTTGAGCCTGAACGTCCATGCGGACGCGCACGCGGTCGTGGATGGGGTGTCTACACTGGTGCCTTCAAGAGCTCAATCCCTCACCAGGCCTGGGATGGAACTACACCAAGCTCTCTGTGTGTGGCGATATTAAGCAGTATGTAGTCTGCTTACAGGGTGTGCATGTGGCCTCCTTGTTACTATGATGCACTAGAAAACTTGGAATGCGAGTGAGCGAGTGAGCGAGCATACAAGTGTGCTCTATGCGTGCCACTGTTCTGAGAGTACGGGCTCCTCCTGTGCTCCTGCTCTCTCAGAGTAGTCTCCTCCTGTGCTCCTGCTCTCTCAGAAAAGTCTCCTCCTGTACTCCCTTGTGCTCCATGTTATCTGCATTCCAGCCCAAGGCCTTGGCCTGACCCTCTCTCCCGCGCCTCCCTGCTCCATTCCAGGAAAACACAAACTCACGCACGCACACACACAAAATCGAATAGCACAACCACACAAAGGCAGACACTTTTCACACAGAAAACCAACAGACACACACACACAACCGAACAACTCAAAATAAACAAACTAGCCTCCAAAAGCTCCCCCTCCCCCTCCCATACACACCCTCGCTGCCAAATCCATACACACCAACAGTGAAACCTCAGCATGAACACATGCTTCTTCAATGTCTGGGCAAATATAGAGCACCGTGTTGACTTGTGCTCTTTTACAATATGGGAATGTTGGCACAACTACTGATCCCCTGCCTGCTTGACTCTCTGAGCATGTGCGTGTATGTGTGTGCGCACACAAGCGCAATGAGAGAGAGTGTGTGTGTGAGAGAGAGAGTGTATTCTAGACCCGAAACATTGTCAATGAAATTACACAAAACAGAAATTCAACAGAACCAGCCACACACATGCATTTGAAGATCAGAATCAGTGTGAAAACACAAAGTTGAACAGCTACAACAAAACACTCATCCATCAGATGTTATGTTGTACTAGGCCCTCCACAAGCCCTCTCATCCAGATGTGATGTACTAGGCCCTCCACAAGCCCTCTCATCCAGATGTTGTACTAGGCCCTCCACAAGCCCCCTCATCCAGATGTTGTACTAGGCCCTCCACAAGCCCTCATCTAGCAAAAGGAGTGTATTTATGGAGGGCCTACAGCAACACATCAGTCCTGCTCTTTGTGTTCTGAAGACTGAACAGTGCGCAGTGATAAACTGAGACTGATCATTGCATTTAAATCACTGGAACCCATAACATGTTGGCCGGTGAAGTCATTTTCTAATTCTGCCTGAGTAGTTTCTTAGGTTTACAAGCTCCGCCAACAGCAACTGTATGCAGTGTTGACTTTACAGATGCTACATTTTTCTTTTTATTTTACTAAGAACATCAAGTTAATGTTCGTGTTTCTTTAAACTAAATACTAGTCCCTAAAACATCTCTGAAAATCTTTCCAACTTGTTTTGACATTGTACAAAAAAAAAAAAGATCAGACTGATCTTTGTAAATAAAATGGAAAAATCCCCTCCATCTATCAATAATTAATTTGCATAATGTTAACTGAGTGCTACATAAACCATTTGCATAAAGCTAAGCGGCAGCTATATAAACTTTTTGCATAATGCAAACTGGCAGCTATTTACTTTCATTTACTGTCAGTGACATTTTTGACCAAACTACTCCTTTAAGTTGCAGCCACGGGACCCTTCTTCACGGCTGCAGCAGTGTTTTTCCCAACGCAATCCTGCCCTGAAAATCTAAACAGGGCATATTTCTCTCCATCAGGAGGTACAGAATGTTCCAAGACATACTGCTAAGGGGTGTGTGTGTGGAGGTGTGATTGCGTTCAAAGCTCTGTGTGTCTGTGTGCGCGTGCGTACGCACCCAAAAGCCTAAAGCTCTTTAACGGAGGCCATCAAAGGTGTTCGTGGAACACATTCCAATAATATTTGGCCTATTTCATGATGGACAATGCAAGAAATGTGCAAACAGGAGGCGTGGGGGCCCTGGGCTCGGAACATGGCGTGACGTTCCTCTACCCAGTGGGGGGGTGGGGGGGTTGTGGAGGTGATGCAGGTTTCTCACGGTGGGGGGCAGACACCCTGATAAACAGGGATGTAACGTGGACCAGCAAAGGAGGACGAGCCTCAACTTCCATGGCCACTCAAGATTCCTCCTGACGCATACTGGTGCACTCAGTTCCAATCTCCTAGCTCCACAGAACAGGAAGAACAGTTACCAGCGTTTAGGGGTCCAGCAGCAGGAGTGTGTGTGTGTGTGTGTGTGTGTGTGTGTGTGTGTGTGTGTGTGTGTGTCTTCTAACCTGATGATACAAGGAACAAATGGGGCCAGGCCCAGAGGGGAGGAGGAGCCGTCCATAGGTGATGGGTAGAGACGGCCCAGCACCAACAATAGCAGGAACAGACTGGGCTGAAGCCTCACATGCCCAGAGTCACTGGGAGAGAGGGAGAGAGAGAGGGAGAGAGAGAGAGAGAGAACTAAACAACAGACCAATTTGGATCGAGCACTGGATGGTCAGGCGGTGTGTGTGTTTACAGAGGCAGCATGCAGATCCATGTTCATTCTCCATGCTGGAAGGCGCGGGCCCCACCTGGAGGGGAAGGCGGCCCAGAGTAGTCAGCAGCAGTGGGGAGGCGTTCGCCCTGGAGCCCTCTCACTTCCTTCTCTGTATCTCTGTCCTCCTGTTTTCTCCCTCCCTCCCTCTCTCCCTCTCTCCCTCTCCCTCAGCTCAGCTTAAAGACTAGACACATGCCAGAGCAAACATTTGAAAGAACTGGCAATGTTGCACTGGAATAATCACATAATTCATTTAAAAAAAAAAAAAAGTCACACACACTTTAGCTAACCCAACACCTTGGACACCCTCTGAGCCGCTGCGGCAACACGTTCAGGTCACGTCCGCAGCCGTGGGTCCCCTGACCCGCATAACGCAGCTGCCGCAGCACTCACCCCCCGGGTGGGCCCGGCAGTAGCCGAGACCCTCGCGTGGCCAGGGAGGGATGGAGAGACAGAGGGAGAGGAGGAGAGAGGAGGAACGAAAATGCACCAATAAAAAGTGGCTTGGGCTGGGTGGGTGACAAAAGACGCACGGAACACATGCGAACAGAGCAGCTCCCACAGGAGTATCCCCGGCGGCCCACGCTGGCCCGGCCCGGCCCGGCCCAGTTTCCCATGGTAGAGGAGCTCGAATGCTGCAAACCACCAGCCGTCCAATCCGACGCAAACCCCTCAACCCCAAGCCATATTTCATTCCGCTGCGCTTAAGAAGCCTGAATGGCATTAGGAACAGCGTACATGTTGGAGGTGCATGGGCCTCATCACTCTTACCAGCCTGGCAGTTTTGTTGTTGTTATTCCCACTTTTTTGTGTGTTTTTTACGAGCTTTAAGAGCTGTCAAAGAGAAAAATATGCCCCTTAAAAATAAATAAATAAATAAATAAATGTTCCAAGCAACTTCAGTCATGAGTGTCTTTTTTTTTTTTGCCTCCTGAGCTTACTTTACCCACAATCCCACTGCAGCTGTCTCACAAGCCCCCTCTCGGGCTCGGTTGACGTGGGCGGCACGAGATCCCTAATGACTTTCTAAGCCCTGCTCATTCTGCCTTTCCATCCCTGTTCGTGTGCTAAACGATTTACTGGCGATATTAAATCAGAGAGCCGTGGAATGGCCCAGGCCGGGTGGGTGGGTGGGGGGGGTGTGTGCCTCCACGGCCCGGACCGTGGGAAAGCAGCGCCAGAACCAGACGGAGAATGCGTCTGAATAATCTGATACATATTAAGATAATATTGACTTGGGGGCCGGTTTCGCAAGTCGAGCGCCGTTTGGGAGACGTTTGGAGATCTACAGAGAAATTAGATGGGGACGATTGAGATAAGGGAGAAACAGCTGCCCGGAGTCGTCAACGCAAGCCTAGAGTGTGGTCTGGATCCAACATGGCCTCCACTCCCACACGCAGTTTCCTTATCGGAGCCATCTAAAGCAGGAAGCTGTTCATCAGTGTGGCCTGCCATGTTTAACAGGCTTAAAGAGGCATGATAAGGCACTTACTGAAATGAGCTTAATTTTGAAAAAGCCCTGGAGAAAACGAGAGGCGGGTGAGAAGAGGAAGGCAGCTTGTTTTGCACAGGGGCCACGTTCCCACTGCTGACCTGAAGGGCCCTCTGAACTCATACACTCAGTATCAGGACACACAGAGCCACCAAAGAAACGAGAAAGGAGCATGCACTGTAAGACTATATCAACGCCACGCACACACACATCCAGATCCTCACCTGTTCACTGTACTGGCAGCCTCTTCAAGCTGGCTAAGGAGGAAAGGATAGAGGGCAGGAAAACGAGTGAAGAACTCCCGTCCAGTCATCCTGAAAGAGAGACCGGGGGGGGGGGGGGGGGTATTCGTTTCAGTTTCAACACCATGGTGTTCAGGATGTAGTGAGCATTGGTGACGAGTGTAAATCATCTGAACAGAATCTTCCTAGCAGCAGAAGCAGAGTTTACCTCAGGACTACAGGGAAACAAACATACCGCATGTCCTTAGGAAGGGCAGAAATCAGAGACAGAGGCCATGTCTGTGTTTGTGCATGTATGTATGCATGTATGTATGTATGTATGTATGTATGTATAGACAAACACACACACACACACACACACACACACACACACACACACACACACACACACACGTGCGTGCGTGTGTGCGTGTAAGAGGGTGTGAGAGAGATCTTTAAAAGGTCTGGTTTGTAAACCACTTCCTAAAGGCAGAGCCCTAGACAGCTCTATAAAGCACTCATTACAGATCACTGGTCATAGTGGTGCACTGCAAGAACACCCAACAAAGCTTTAAACGCATGAAAAGCCTGCTGGGAGTCCTGCTGGGGTGCTGGCCAAGGCCCACCTGTGGCTGCGTCACTGTGGGGTAAAATTCATCAACTTCCTGTTTTTGACCGAGGCGGCATGTTTTGAGAAACCATACCAAGCGAAAGCCTTCTAATAAAGTTTCTCCCCCATCTAGATTGGGACCAGCCTAAACACAGGAACAATTTTAGTAGCAGCCGGACTTCCAAAACGAATCCGGTCCACCTTCAAATTCTTGTTGTGCGAAAAGCGTGCACTCCACTTCCTGTGGGACACGCCAGGCTTGGACACTGTCAGCAACCTCAGGCCAATAAATTAGATTCTGGATTGGTGTGATTTAAACAATCAGGGATGCTATTAAGCAAATTAGCGTTCCGTTGCTCAATGTTAAAAGACCATTACCATGTAACCTGCTTTTAATGGCGCCACCTTTGTGACCCACTCCCTTCGCGCAAGCAGTCTAAATCTGGGGTTAGTTCAAACTTTATATAACAAAACTCTACGTTTCATTTTTAGCCACAAACACAACGTGAACTACTTAACTACAAATAAACTTTTTTTTTTTTCAAAAATACCCCTTGAGAAGATTAGGATAGATTTTAAGTCTGGCAAAGTACGCTGGGGTGCAGAAAAATGGAAAGAACAACAACAAAAAAACAAAACAAAAAAAAACAAAAAACCAACATGTCGACGGCACTCTGGCGGAGAGTGAAAACTGCTCGTCCAGATGAGGTTTGGCAATATTTTGGTCCTGACCCGAACAAGTGTTCATGTTCTCCGTGAACATGCTTAGATGTTAACAGTGCTACATAAAAAATAAAAATTAAAAATCTCAACAAATACGCGCGCTGACGCACGCGGCATATAAATCGCTGTCGTGAGGACCAAAAAATGCTCGTTGGCATGAACAGCTAAAAGGCTAAACCCGCCATAATTAAAGCAACATGTCCGTCCTCGTCTGAATCAGTCCGTGTTCATAAAAATTTAAATCTGCAACATCTGAGGAACCATACATGAATCAAAATCATTTTACGTAGCAGCGGTGGCTTTTTCCCCTCCAGAGTTAAGATGTGCCATCTTCTCCGCCGGTTCACTTGCATAGCAGCTAGAAGAAAAGGCTCACGCGACTGAAATGATGAAAGGCCCTGCAAGACTCGCGTGGCAGACTTCACCAAACCTGCAACACAATAATATTGCTTATCTAATGCTGTTCAGCTAGAATTCTGGAGACAATAATCGTTTATCACGCCCACAAACTGCCTCAAAACTCCTGCCACACACACAGACACAACCACCAATTAGCCTCAACATGACTCAACGTGGTTAGACGCGGCTGGCAGCCCTCCAGAGTGCCGTGGCCTTTCTGACTAGACGCCGAGCAACAGGCTGAGTTATATTGTTATTGGTGATCAGTCGGAGCACCCCTTCCCTGTCAGGATCAGGACGGGCAGAACTTTTCCAAAGGGACACTCACAGAAAACACTGGTGGGACGATTTTGAGAAACCCATCCGTCACCATTACCAAGCACAGACTACTGTGGCTTGCACACATGCTTGACCTTAGACAGACAGACGATGCAACCTGCGCTTTCCATAACATGCACTCAGGAGTGTTTGCACATGTCTGTATTTACACACTAGTAAAACATTTGTCATGTCCACACACGCGCGCACATACACACACACGTACACCCACCCACCCACCACCAATGACACTGCGAGCCTTGCTTGTGTGGACATGACAGATGACACAGATTCAGTCAGCTCGGCGAAACCAAATGCCAGTACATGTGCACACAACATTTGCTTGTAGGGGAAACTGGTTTGTATCCCATTGACTGCATGTTATTCAGACCTCGCAGACTGTCCTAGAACACATTCAATAAGACAGCGCATTCTCCCAGGCTTATCAGCCTCAAGTGTGTGTGTGTGTGTGTGTGTGTGTGTGTGTGTGTACAACCACAACAATGTCCTAGGGTGCTTAGACAAGCGTACGAACACGCTTTGTACAAGTCACTGGGTTAGAAGTGTACGGAAGCACATGCTAGGGTCTGGGTCAAAGTCGAAGGTCAAAGTTTGAAGCTTATCTAGGTGAAAGATGAAGTGGTAACCGAGAACAGCGCTCTGATCAAACCCAGCTGAGATGGCATCGCCGAAGGACGCGTCAGTTCCAGCATGACGAGCGCTTAAAGGCCACTCGCCAGAACGCTGCTGGACTGGACGTCGTTTGCTCGCCAGAACGCTGTTTGATTGGATGTCAGCTGCCTCCCATGCTGCACCAGCACTGAACTGATTTAAGGCCGTTCCAAGACACTGTGACTGAAGCTCTCTAATCACTGACTCCCAAACATCCGGCGACCAAAAGAGTCAAACATAATCAAACGTAGCTTGCAGGAGAAGGACAGAAGATTGGGAACCTCATACTACTACTGCACTAATAGAAAACATCACATTTACTGTCATCCACCTCATCTACTCGGGACTGAGAAGGCGGTAAACAGAAAGAGACAAACAGGCTGTTGAGCAACGCGCATACAGCATAAACAAATTCAAACAAATGCAACAAAAAGATTAGTTTCCTGTTGGCGTAATCCTTTATGCAGTGTTGTTAACACATGACGTTAGTGCATTTGTGTGTGCGCGTGTGTGTGTGTGTGTGTGTGTGTGTGAACATGTCACAGTGACTTATGGTGTACTGCCCTTCAGCATAGTTCTCTGACCCAAGGAGGGTACTGGAGGCCAGCGAATGCCAAGCCCCACCACACTGTGCACAGCCGGGGCACCTATACTTCAGAAAACACCGGCAAGTAATCATAACATTACCACACATGAAACCACTTGTCTGTTCTCTGCCCATGTCTACAACAGCAAGCACAAACACTCCCTCACACCTCACACACATGTAGACACTCAGTCTCCCTCGCTCTCGCACGTGTGCACGCACACACACACACACACACACAAAGCGATTCCGTGTGTAAGAGGATGCATGTTGCTCATGCAAGTCACGTTGCTCATGCTAACGTGAAATCAACGGTCATTTGTGAACATGAAATCATGCTAACTTGAACCACACCAGGCTCTCCGACCAGCTAAAGCCAATAAGCAGGAACAGTGCTTCATAAAAGAGCCTGCAGACACACACTGTGGATTCCACGTGAAGTCAGATGATCTACTCTTAGCAGTTAGCCTCAGGTGTCTGTCACCTATGTGCACGCATGAACAAGTGTAAGCAGCAGTCAGTAAACAGATCTGAACTGGTCTGCGCATTGTGTGCTTGGTTTGGTCTAATCGTGTCATATTTTGTGACTCGCTCAAACGCATTTCAACCGCACACTCCATGTAACACGACCTCTGTGCCCACTCCCAAGATGCACTGGAGCCAGTGCGACAAGCGACACGTATGCTAAACTGGTAGAGGGAGGGGTTGCGAAGATGACACAGAGCAGCGGGCACAGTGGGAGGTGCTACCCCCGCCCACCAATCCTGCACCCCCAACCCCAGACGGGCACCTGGCTCAGGGGTGAAAGCAGCCACACCGGTTACAAAGCTTAATCTGGGGGCATCTGTTTTATCAGCCGAGGACGGGATGAAAGGGCAATGTGTGTGTTATATATATATATAAAATGTGTTTGAAGAAGAAGATAAAGAAATAGGATGGTTAATGAGCTAACCTACATTCCTGTTCAGCTCTTTCCTTTACCTTACTAAAGTCATTAAAGCAGGAGCCTAGGTTTGTGGAGAGACTTAAAACAGACACGGAGAAAGCAAAACAACAGCAGAGGGTGCACAAACGTGAGATGAGCAGAGAGACAGAGAAAAGGCAAAAAGGAGTAGTATGGAGCATCCAGGGCCTTTGAGCGGTTGGCCGAGTGCCGCACGCTGTGGGCCAGAGTACAGTACAAGTACGGGATTAACAACTTTGAAACAGGAGAGCAGCAGGAAAAGGAGCATGAGGCTACAGCGCCCCCTGTTGTTACCTGTTTTTTTTAGAGTGCTCATCCTTCCCCCTTTTCACACCGAATATCCGAGTGATCAGAGCACTGAAGAGGAGAGTGGAGGAATTCCTCACCTGAAGGCAGGGGGGAGAGAGAGAGAGGGAGGAGTGGAAGGGCTCAGTCGGAGAGGTGAAACAGGAGGCGACCTGGATAAACTTTCCCTCTCCTCTCAGCGTCAGCTGGAGCTCATCCAGCCATACGAGTCCAAGCCCGCGGCCCCCGCCGGCCCAGGGAACGCGCAGCGACACAAGCGGGCCGCTCCTGTCGGTCAGAACTGCCCTCCCCGCCAGAGCCGTGGGGGCCGCGCGAGCCCTCTCGTAGGCGGCGCTCATTTACCCAGAACAGCTGTACCGTACGGACGCGGTCCCCAGACGCCGCAGGAGGTCCGGGGGTAGATGGGCGCGGGTCTGAACGCGTGCCTCCCGCGCCGTCGCGAGCGCATTCCACGGCCAATGCCAGCGGGCTACTTTGGAAAGCCGGGCCGCTGAGCTATCGCCGACCTGTACGTCAGCCCTGGGTTACGGGTCAGACCATTGACTGTACGGAGCACGCCCCGGTTAGAAAACTCCCACAGAGCTAACAAATTAGAGAGGAACAAGGGTAACAGCACAGAGATACAGGGCCAGAAAAAAGTAGGAAGCCAAGAGGGAGGAATGTGAACTGAAGCTGTTGCTATGGTGACCTGTGGGAGGTATGAGCCCGTGAAAAGGTGATCAAAGTGGCTAAGGCAGGGCATTTAGCCAGGACCTCCGGACAGCTGTGTGTGTGCGCGGGCGCGTGTGTGTGTGTGCACGTAGATCTCTTGGCCCTGTGTGCTCTTAATAATTAACCTGTCAAGGTCTGCAAAACAGTTACTATTTAACAAGGCAAGGGTACGTGAGCGACAGTGTGAAGAAAAAAATGTGTGCACGTGTGTGTATATATGTATATATACACACACACACACACACACACACACACACACACACACACACACACACACACACACACACACACACACACACACACACACACACACACACACACACACACACACACACACACACGGCTGGCAAACTAAGATGACTTCACCCCTTCTCTAAATCCAAATAATGTCATACAGCTTTAAGTAACCAAGAGAAAAAGACCAAGTTGACAAGTGTTGCATGTTTTTGTGCAAGTGAAGCACGGAGTTTAACTCTGACTAAATAACTACTTCCACGTGTGTGTGAATGCGTTTCTCAGTCAGAATAATCAATTTCAAGTGGAGAAAAAAAAAATATATATATATAATGTTGATGACAACGACGTGAACAAGAAGAACAACAACAACCGCCTACTCACAGCCCAGGTGGGGGCAGTGAAGCCCAACACTGCCGCCTGCACGCCCTCCGACACGAAGGGCATGATGTTCTCCCCTAACCGCGTGTCCCGATACAGGGCCCTCAGGATGTTCAGAGCATGGACCTGAAGACACACACACGTATGCATGCCGACGCACGGGCACGCGTTAGCCTGATTCTGATTTCTTTAATTCATTCTTTTATCCAGGGGTGTGTGTGCACGTGCGCGACCTGTGGCACAGTGCTGCAGTGGGACGCGTGCTCGGGGCTCGGCATGGCCAGCGTGGTCAGCTCCCTCATGGTCGTCTTCAGCAGGCTGCAGCCGGACGACTTGGACTCACTGGACAGCAGGGCCTGCGAATGGAGCCCCAGACAGGCAGCTCACTCTAATGACCACACCCTATTCCCGTCTGCAGGTGGGATCCGATCAAGAGGGGAGGGGACTCGGGCCTTGCGCAACCGTGGCCCCGACCCCCCACAGGGACGCCTGCCCTTGCCAGATGTGCCGGGTTCAAGCCCCCCCCCCCCCCCTCCAATTTCTACATCCCTTCTGTGCATCTCCATCTCACACACTCTCTATACAGCAACATCCAAACACTTAAATACTTCTTTCGCTTCAGTTGTTAAGTATTCAGCTGTCTCAAAGGGTTCCTGCGCTGGGGCGGAACTCAATAACAAAACACTTAAAGAAATCAGTGACTGAAACCCATAGTGTTGCTGATGAGGCTGCTCTAGGGCAGGAGCTGATGGGAAACGGAGTTCTGAATGCTGGGGCTGTTCTTGGGATCCTCCTCCCCCCCATCTCCCCCAATCACACACATCCACCCAGATGAAGCAGCCAGAGCGACCTGGACGTAGAAGGGGATCCCGGCACTGCGGCGGGTGGCACAAAGCGTGGAGGAGGGGTCACTGCACTTCACCTCCACCAGGAACTCCGTCAGCCAGAGGGCAGGCAGCTGCTGCAGAGTGGCACTATCGCTCCTAAAACACACAGAGAGCCAGAGGCATTTTTTACTTATTATTGTTATTAGTTACTGATGCCTGTTTGCTCCAAACACCATGGGAACCATTTCTCCCACGACTGCTCTAGCCACAGGCCACAGGTTGGCCCGGCGCCAATCTGAATGGACTGGCTCAAGGACAGTGTTAAGTGTAAACATGTTCTATATGGTTTATACAGACTTTTCCTGTCAGTAATGTTCCCCAGTACAAAATGAGATCACTCAAAGCCCCACCCCCATGTGCACACACATGCGCGCGCGTGCACACGCGCACACACACACACACACACACCCCTGCAGCAGTGGGGATGTCAGGTCCAGGTTCCTGGCTGAGTAGGTTCAGGATGTAAAGGTGATGGAACACAAAGGCAGGTCAGGGCAGCAGAGGTGGACCATCTACACCTGCTCTCAGAAGTGGAAGCCATTTCAGGTCAACCAAGGACAGACAAGACCAGCTGAAGTTCAGCCAACATCTTCATATTCAGTCGTATTGGCATTCCACACAAATATGCATCCACGATTAAAATGAGCCACATACTCATGCACAGAGCATGCACTGGCAGTTGTATGCCCAGTGTGTGTGTGTGTGTGTGTGTAAGGCCCGCAGCATGGGCAGAGACAGCAGTGAGGAATGCAGGGCTCCTGTCATGAAATGTGCTGCTGTTGTACCAGGAGCACCGGACCAAGCAGTCCAGATCAAACAATCCGCCAAGTCCACACAAACCACCACGCACACACCCCCGTCTGCCCTAACCACCCAAAGCCGCCTCAGCAGGAAACCGCGCAGGACGCCCCAGTCCCCGACACCCCACGCCTCTGCAGGGCCTTCGCCTTCCTCACTAAAGGCAGGAGGACGTCTCCACGTTGCTCCGTTGGCAGGCCGCAGTTCTGGAGAGCGAGGCTGGTTCCCGCGTCACGTGACCCAGCGGGGCTCACGGTTTCGCCCTGGACACGGCCTGGCCGTGCGCATGCCAGAGGAGCGGCAGTGCTCTGTGTGGCCTTCTGGCCGTGTTATTGCGCAATAAGGAAGATATCAACCGTCACTGGAGAGGAAATGAAGCGAGAGAGGGGGGGAAAAAAAAAAAAAAAAAAAGGAACACCACTACTGCTCACACACACAAACGGTTTCTTTAGTAGGTTAGCGATCAGAGGCTCACCAGAAGCCCAATGATCATGTAGGAGAATTGATAAGCTTAGGCAGGAATATTAGGAAATGGAAAAGAAAGTTCTGGAAAAGCCCATCTTTCCAGTAAGGGGCTCCTAAGGGGAGGCGGTAGCGGCTCCGCACTGCAGAGAGCATGCCGGAGAGCGCTGCCGAGGTCAGGGGTCGGTCGCCAAACGCAGCGGGGAGTGGTGGGACGCTGCGCGCGAGGCAGTCCACCGAGGTCACGCGAGTTCACGGCGGGTAACGTGGGCGGTGTACGCAGCTCACCTGCACAGCATGTCGGTGAGGCGCGCGAAGCCCACGTAGGCCAGCTCGAACGCGCCCCTGTGGCGAGACTGCAGCAGCTGCTCCCGAAAATACTGCCCCACCTCCTCCACCTGGGGGGAGAGAGAGAGAGAGAGAGAGAGAGAGAGAGAGAAAATCACATGCAAATTGCTGTTGGGGGGGGGGGGGGTTACCACCACACAACGTTGCTGTTTGGTTTTAAGCCAACACCAATACATCCTTGTTTGAGTATCAATAAACCCTGAATTACTGGCCTAATCTGGAAAGACCTGGGTCACGTCGGGTCTCATGGGACTCGTTCAACTCCGCCAAAATTAACTGGCCAGGAGACGCATTGAAGCAGCTCGGCGGAGTACACCCAGAGGTGGAGGTGTACGAGTGATGAACGGCCGCAGAGCTGCAGGGGAACGGAGCATGCAGGCTGATTTACACGGAGAGAGCGCCCAGGGCTGCGCGCAGGCCACCACTTTACAGTAGCAGCGTCTATGCTGGCAGAATAGGAGGGAACGCATTCCAGCAAAGCCGTGAAAACGCCCGAGTCATGCAACGATGCGTCGGGGATCCGCACGGGGAAGAGCCTGACGCTGAAAGGGGGTGGTACAGTGGGGGGAGGAAAGGTGCCAGTCACATCTGCCCCGCATGGGCCCGCCCCCCGGAGGGAAGCCCCGCCCCGCACCCAGGCAGGCTCGCCAGCCGTCTCTGGGACAGTTATTTAAACCGTTAAAAGTGCTTCAGCTCCAACAGGATTTTATTTAGCCTGATGCTTCCTGTTTGCCATTTCAGCTGCATTTTTCTAAACCCCCCCCCTCTTCCTCTTCCTCTTCCTCCTCCTTCTGCACCCCATGCGCAGAGAAATTTCCCAACGTTTTCCACAGCTGGCTAATTATGCGGTCGGCTCGTGACCTAAATAGCAGCTTCTCCTCCACGCCTGGCCGCTACGAAACTTCACACCCGAGGGGCTAAAGCAGTTGTTTGCGCTCCGCTTTGATTCCACTGACTCAGGCCTGAGGGGATTATGCAACTCCCCTCATACAGACATTGAGAGGGGGTTGCTTTTTTGGGGGGGGGGGGGCACCAATAACTTTACTCTCACCAAATCCCTCGGAGGCAGAGCGTTCAGTGAGAATGTAACTGTGTCGGAATGACGGCGTGCACCCACACCCCAAAACTGCACACGAGCTCCACCAGTCCAAAGGCCATGAAAAGTAAACAGCAAAACTGTCAAGTCACCTCAACAGTGCATCAAAGACAGGCCTGACTAACAGAGAGAGTTAGCGTCGTAGTTGTGGCTTTGCAGATTATATTTGCAGTTTGAGGCTTGGGCTGAGGTTCACTGGGGTCAGTGAATCAAAGCCAGACATTTCAGAGATGCAACCAAAAGCCCGTGGGCCCGCGTTTCCAGGAACCGAGCATCCGCCTTTAGTCACATCAGTTGCATGCCTGCGAAGCTACCATCGGCAGCCAAGACGAACAAAAAAGGTGGCTGCTTCTAAACAGGGTAGCCCAGCTCACAGCCACTTAGTGCTCGGAAGGCCCAAGAGCGCCCCCCCCCAGTTCAGGCGGCGTGCAGCGCTGCTGGGGGGGGTTAGAGGGAGTCGTGGGGCTAAGCCAAAGCCCCAGCGAAGCCAGCTCGATCCACCTCGCTTAGCCCCAGCTTACAGCGCTTAGCCACGCAAAGGGAGAAGCTGCAGAGACGAAGAGCAGAAGAAAGGAGGCAGGCGGACGCTGGGCTGGGCGTTTCATTCTGGACGGAGGAAACTAGAGGAGCGCTGGGTGCACGCGATGTGCCATCAGAACCAAGATGGCGGGCAGGCGTCCCGGAGCGGGGCATCGGTTTATTCTCCTCCTCTCCGCATCTCCGGCAAGGGGTGATGGAAAACGAGGAATTAATACATCGCCGCGATGTAACTGTTTGTGGTTGCCATGGTGCCCCTCGCGGTACGGAAACATCTGCTGCGTTGCCATGGTGACGGGAGACCATAACAGGACACTGGAAACCAGCAATGCATGTACACATGACCTCACGAAGAGGATGTCGCTGTCATAAACACACACACACACACACACACTTACTTTATTACGCAGGATTGGGGGGGGGCGACTGACAACAGACATGAGTGGTACAAGGTGCATGGAGCTACACACACACACACGAGCCTCTGCCTCCATCGTTAGATCACCCTTTTACGTAGCAGGCAGAAATGCTACAATAACCGCAGAAGTGACATCACTGAATAATTTCCCTCCATCTGCTGAAGCAATGAGGTCATTCGCCAAGTCTGAGCAGTCTATTACAACGTTGAATTGAATCATGCCCCATATCTGGAAGTAGCCACCTTCAAATTCCTGAATGCAAACCGTTCTCACAAATATCACGTAACCGTCCCGGTGGCTGGCGTTACCCTGTCAGGGGGCGAGTGGTCCTGTAGGCCCAGTTGGTGGATCGGACCATAGATCAGGAAGGCGAGAAGGACCCCCAGTGTGAGGAGTGAAGGGACAGGCCACCTTGACACGTGGACAGGGCACGATGACTCCCGGGGAAGCTGCGTGAGCCAGGCAGCTGGCCTGGCTAAGGCCTTCCTCCAGCTGCAGGAGGCCGACGCGGAAATTCCAAGCGAGTCTCTTGCTGGGATTTGTTGGTTCGGGTGATGGGATTCAAAAAAGGTTGATCTTTATTTGAAAAGGATTATGGACCAATCTCTCAGACAGAGGATGCAGGGGCTTCTGCACAGAGGGACAGTGGATAGACAGCCCTCATGAACAAAAAGATTTAGAAAACAATCTGGCAATCACCAGAAAACCTCAGGTGGCATTATTTATGAAACAGTTCAAAATACAGAGGTAATGAGGTTTGGTGAGATAACTGATTGAGCCAGTTTCATTTCTTATTCACTTTCTTAAGCACTTAGTGCTTCTGGTTTGGTAAATTTAGCACATAATGTAAACATGCACTCTGACCCCAGAGCGTAAATCTTAGGAGGGCCATTTCAGAGAAGACAACCATACAGTACAGCATATCCACACAAAGCACGGCCATGGCGGATGGCTGACTGGCAGCTGCTGCTGCTGCTGTCTCAGGTATAAGAGGGGATTAATACAGCCCTGCGGGAGGGGGGGCCGTTTGGAAAAAATGCGGGCGTGGGAAGACAGTTGGAGCAGTTAAAACCAGTGGGGGGGGGGGGGCTTAAATGAAAGCCCCGCACTAACGAGGGCGGATGCTAAGGGAAGGAAAGAGCAGTATGAGGTCCCATGGCTTCATACCGCCGCAGGCAACAAACATGCCACTAGACACACCGGCGGGGCTCGTGTTCATCAAAACATCTCGGAGTGGGACTTCTGATCCGAGATCCCCGATGTTGGACACGGGGCTTGGGTATGAGGCTCAGGCTCAGAAATCGTAAAGGGAGATGAAACCTCCGAGCGCATTTATACGAGCATGTGAAAAACATCACCGGCAAGGTTAGCGGCTTCGGTTTAATATCTTTCCGGTGAACGAACTTCATCCGTCGGCCTCTTCATTGTTTCTCCGGGTCTTTCTTGACCTGAACTCTGGATATGCCATTACCAAGGAGCCCTGAGAGATCAGCTTACTGGAAAAATCTCTCGGGCTGAAGGATGAGGTACTATTCTCCAATATACTGTATCTCGTTTAATTACATAACGGTGATCTAGTCCTTGGGGTATATCCAGCTTTATTCTCACACATCTCTGTGGTGTGTGTGTGTGTGTGTGTGTGTGTATGGCGTGTTACTGACCTGCTGCTCAGTGATGAGCCCCTCGTGGGTGTGTGTGTGAGCTGTGTGTAGAGGCATGTTCTGACACAGCTCCCCCAGGAGCATGGACACTTCCTTCATGCTCCTCCAGCAACACACCAGCACCATCTGCGCAGTGACCCGATAGGCCTCACCTCCAGACTCTACAGAGCGTGCACACACACGCGTGAGCGTACACAGACACACGCATGCGCACACAGACACACAATATCAATTTCATATTTGCACCAAACTACAAGTTTTAAGTACATTATCAGTCAGACTCAAACAGAACACACTGTTGGTGTTATCGAACACTGCCCCCTATTGGACAAACTATGTAGTGCAAGAGAGGATGTGGGCTTTGAGGATATAGCAGATCAAGTTCCTACACAGCCAGAGGGGGAGTGTGTGTGTCTCACGTAGTGACTGTCAGGTGTGGGTTGTTTGTTGTTGTTGTTTTTTTTTTTTTTTACCGGTGTATGTTTGCTCCTCAGGTGAAGAGTCTAGTTCTCGGACATCGGTAAAAAAGCCATTGGTGTCTCGAGGCTGGATCTCCTGGAGGATCCTCTGTAGGCCAGCAGAGGTTTCTGAGAAGCAAACCCAGAACACACTGAAAAGCCCAGCAAATGTATACTTAAAGAATTACAAAGACATCCAAAACCTAAAAGCACTGTATTCAAAATAAATGGTTTATAAAAGTTTAAAGTTTAAATGACACAAAAGTGGCGCTACTGCCACAAACTGTAGGTCAGGATTCAGAAACAGGGAGTCAGGCAGGAATTTAGTCATTTTCAAGAAATTAAATATCTAGGCAAAAACAAAAGCTTTCAATACAGGATCCACAGTACAACCCTGAGCCTGCCAGAGGAGCCCACCGGAGTCAGTATCCATGGGGATGAGCCCTTCAGGGGAAGAGCTCTGGACAACAGGCGACACCACATCAGACATCCTGTAGCATAAAGCAATGAGGCCTGATACTGCACTCCTCCATTCAGCCTGCAGCTCGAGAGACCTACACACACACACACACACACAGCTTAAAACAAATCTCATAACTAAATAAATGTGTGGCTCAGTGAATCCTAATGCAGAAATGTAGAATGGACGGGTAATTCTAACTGCTGTGTGTGGGCGGGGTGGGGTACCCAGTGTTGAGCTGTTGCAGGGCAGCAGTAATGCAGTGGACCCGGCCGTATAAGGGGCAGGAGGCAGCAGCCTGCAGCAGAGACATCTCCGCCCGCGCTACGTCAGCCTTCAGACATTCCATCAAGAGCAGCACCACTGCAACATGGCAGGCATATCAAAAGACACTCAGTCATCGATGACGACACGTCATGGATACGGCTTAAAAAGACACACAGACAGATCTAGGGTTTCATGCCGAACACAGCCACAGGGGACCAAATATCTCAACGTTACAGATATCCACAAGCCACGCGTGTTCTACTCCAACCCACACACTTAAGCGTCCGTTTTATAGACTGCTAGTAAAATGCATGCATACCAGCCAGCGTGTTCTTCTCCAGGGTGCAGGCCTTAGAAGCCTGGGACTGGAGTAGTACTGGCAGTTGCATAGCTATTCTCTGCTCTTGGGCACAGTGGAGCAGGGCCTGTCGGAGGCCGTCCTGGTGCAGAAGCAGGTTGAGCAGGTGGGCGGCCGTGACGCTGTCGAAAGGCTTGGTGCTGGTGCTGAGGTCCAGGGCGGCCCGGAGCACGGACCGCAGCCTCTCGGGCTCCTGCGCCCGGGAACACACACACACACACACACACACACACACACACACACACACACAGGAGGTAGCTTAAAAAAAACCAAAAAAAAAACAACGGTTCTTCCGAAATGAGACCTGCAATAGACGGTCTGGCAGCCGGTCGGTTAAGCACAAGCGAGGTTGCGACACGTCGCCGAGCCAAAACTATTCAAATGACAACTGCTCTCCAAACCAACCTGTAGTCCCACTGCAGCAGGAGGAAGTTTGCGCAGCAGCGTGCTGGCCAGCTGCTTCACCTCCAGGAAGTTGCTGGCCAGGCAGCCGAAAACAGCCTGGGTGTGTGGGCCAGTCACGCACTCTCCCAGAGCGAAGGCCACGGGGTCTGCCATGCAAAGAGCAAAAAAGCACCTGTAAACCTCCTGCTTCGTTCTGCCCCATGGGTTTAGTCAGGGTCCCCCCCTCCCGCCCGGTCAGACCTGGCCATTTTGGCTCGGTCACGACAACTTCGTGGCCTTCTATACGGCACACATCTGCAGTATTTTGGCCCCTTTCGATGTAGCGTTTGCACTTTAAACGAAGTGAGATGTGTGCCGTCCTGTAGGCAAAGTACTACACAGAAGTAATGCACTGAAGGGGTTACGTGCTTGACACTTTGCAATCTGTGGCCACTGACACAGATTGAGTTTGCGGCTCAGGAAGCAGAGCAGCACGTCCCATAATCGCAGGCGGGTCGCTGGCCAGATCATCCTGCACATGGCTGAAGTGCCCTTACTCAAGGCCCCTAACCCCCTAACACTCCTCAGGCGGGCTTCTCTGCTCACGGATAGGTTAAACGCAGAGGTCAAATTCCTGCGTGCAACACACCAGCCAAAATCTACAATCCTCAATCACGCCGCCTTTCATTAACTGTGTCTGATGGCAATGATGTTTATACTAGGCTATCTGTGTTATGCAGGTAACGATTTCACAATGTTCTAACGGTAATGGACCATGCTAGCCAACATCAGATAAATGGACTCGTGCAAACCACTGGTGTTACACTAAACTGACTTCAGACATTAAATATCCTACAAAACTGATCACACTGAATCTTCGATTCTGCAGTATACGCTGTAGGAATATAGTGAATGGGGCGAACTGAAAACACAGGCTATAAATGCAAACAGGCAAAGCATCAATGCCGATTGCAAGATTTGGTTATTGATTGGTTCTTCAACGAATTGCACGCCTCGTTTTCAACACTGAAACCCCAAAATCCATGCAGCCAGAACAAAGTGGAAGAGGAGACTGTTTAAAAACTCTCGGTGCGCTTGCAGAAAACGACGTTTCATGGCCTGCTGGTGTAAAAGAGGGGCGGTACATGTGGACAGGCTGGTTGGAGCGGTGCACGTGGTACCCGCGCTGAAGGTGAAGTGATCAGCCACCAGCCCCAGAACCTGCAGCGTCACCAGACACCTGGAGAAAGAGGCTCCAGGCTGCAGCATCTGGAACAGCCTCTCACAGAACCGGCGCAGGAACTCCTGAGGACACACACACGTGCACACACACAGAAATATAACCAGGATACATGTTCTCCCATGCCTCCCAAGGTGAATTATTGTGAAAACATTCTTACAATCAGAGTGTACTTGACAAGCCAGTATACAGCTTTTAATCCCCATATAACTGATGGCTCGAGAGGCCGGGATGATTAAATATTTGAAGCATGCGCTCGACTGACGGATGGTTGAATTAAATCACAGGGAAGTCGTGCATCCAGAACTCCCCACACAAGAATGCGGACCGTCCTCTTCCCCGCAGACGCTCGCAGATAAAACCCCTCCCCCACAATGTGAGCTCATCTTCCCTTTCAGATAAAACTAGTTAATAATCCTGCCTGTTGGCTTGCAAATAGCAGCTCATGTTTGCGAGTTCTGAGCAAAACAAACAAAAAACCTAAACGGTAGAAACAAAGTACACAACTACAAGCCCATCCATGCCCCAATAAGCATTTTCATCCCTTCATATAATACAGAATATCGCCAAACTCTTTCAAAGCCACACAATGGCTCTGGTCTCTGCAACTGCGTGTAAATGGATGAAGGAAATATGCTTATTCCCAGGTAGTCTTCTGCACTCATCGCTTGTTACCTGACATTACATAACCTCTCAGACAGCCAAGCGCAGAATGGGCGTTTTACACAAGTAAGGGACATGGTGGAGATAAAATACAGCCATCGTTTATACAGCGCCCGCTCCATGAGACACCCTCGCCTTACTACAGTAATATTTCAGGTCAGGACACGCGCCCTTATGGTTAATGACATCGTGTATCTGCAGAAGGAGGTCAGCTACATGTGCAGGTGGGGGAGTTTGTGAACCAACACAGTAGATGCACACTCATAACAAAATGTGTCTAGTCCATCAGGTTCAAGGCAAAAAAGCCTTTTCTAGTGTGGCAAAAAACAAACCAACCAACCATCAGATAGAAAGGCTGTGAAAGAACAAGCCTGCACCTGGTACTTGTGAAGGATGTGCTGGTCTCTCTCTCTCTGGTGCTGATCTCTCTCCTGGGCCAGTCTCCTGCGCAGCGACTGGGCGCTATCCCTCACCCTGCACAGCAGCTGGGAAGACAGAGAGCGCAGCAGACAGCGCGGTGAGCGTTTGGAGAGGAGACGGTACCGAGCGAGGTCGCCGCGGGAACGCCATGCGTTTCGGACCTTCTTCAGCAGGCTGACGCTCTGCTGTCTCACTCCGGGTGACTGGCTGTTCAGGCCGCTGGGCAGGAAGTGGCCGATCAGCTCCATCTCCTCGGCAGAGAGCGTCTCTGTGCTGCGATGGCTCTCGCACACCAGACCCAGAGCATCCATGCGCACCTAACCCCCAAAAAACACAAACACACAGTCCTTTCACTACAAAAACAGTCGCAGATCCTACAGATTAAATGAGACTCGAAACAGATTCTAAAGTAAGGTAACTTTTCAATGTTCATAATCTGCGTTTCAGTGCTGAGGGCTCACCGTCCATCCCAGTCTTAACGTGTCCCCGCCTCTACACACTATAATCCATCTCAGTTTGATAACTAGCAGAGCCCGTCCTGCTGGATGCAGTGGAAACAGGCGCGGTTCCCCCTTGCCAACCCCTAGGCCAGGAGGTGAGAGCACCATAGCGTAGGGCGCGCACTCTGGCTTTGCCTCACCTGGTCGTGCCTGTGCACCAGAGCTTGGCGCAGCAGAGGGAGGGGCACCAGGCCGCTCCAGAGCCGCTCGTCCGCAGGCCGGAGGACTCCCTGAGCCCTGGCAGCGCGCAGACAGGTCATCAAGGCACCCAGTGCTCCTCTGCCACCTGCAGATCCTAGAACCACACAGTCACATGCCAAAAAGCCAGAACAAGACAAGCAGGGACAACTCCGATTGGCTAAAGAGCAGGTGGGCTCATAGCTGATCGCTCCGTGAAAAACTCCGCTCACCCTTTGAGCTGGACGGCATCTTCTGCAGGGCCTGGACCATATAGCCCAAACTAGCGGGGCTACAGCGCAGCAGCTTGGGTAGGAAGTAGTCCAGGATGTACGTGGTCTGATCTGGCCTGGCTGTGCACAGGACCTCCAGGAGTGGCGTCACCCAGGTCCTGTGCCAGTCGTCCATCCCTGCGGCCGTGTGCCCGCCCCCGCGCCGGGCGTTCAGCTGTGCCTTGTGGCTGACAAAGAGCCTCTCCAGGAGTTCGCCCGCATACGGCGCCAAGCTCTGATCCCCCATGAGGCCTAGCAGCCTGGGCGGTAGGCCGGCGTCGAGCTGGAGAAGGTACTCGGCCCCGACATGCTCGGCCAGGCATGCCAGCGAGCCATACTTGCCCTTCACGTGCCATTCCAGCGCCAGCATGCTCCGGGTGAGTTGGGTGATGTACGGGTCGCCCGCGGGGTCGCCCTGGTGGGCGTCTGCGCACCGCTGGTGCAGCAAGAGGAGGTCACGGAACAGGGCGCGCGTCTGGTGGCGGACACCGTCCAGCGGGTGCTCCCAGTGGGCGTATACGTGGTGCATGAGGCGGGCGGGGATCGGGCAGTCCCCACGGAGCGAGGTGCGCAGTACGGGTGCAGGGCGATCTGTCTGGAGGCAGTCCAGGGCGGCACTGGCCCACAGGGCGAGGATCCGGGCCACCGCTATAGCCATGCTGGACTCCGTCACGCTGTGGCACAAGAGAAAAGCGGCATTCCTGAAATAGCTACTGAAGCTGGACAGAAAACACGGTCAAGCACCATCATGTCAAACACTGTATTAGCACTGAAACGCCATAGCAGCAATACACCCACTGAAACTTCAAAACAGAATCTCTCAGATGCATCACACAAAAAGCTAGTTATCATAACTACAATTTAGGCAAAAACTAATTAAAGCTGATCCTTTTTTAAATGATACTAAAGAAAAAAAAATATTTTAGATAATACTTAAACAAATATGACTCCTGTGGCTACATTAACATTCCAGTAGGCCTCATTAAAAGAGAAGCTTTGAGAAAAGACAAGACTTTGTGTCTGCTGATTACAAAGAGCAGGACAATCAAAATTTCAACACAGTCTGGCTGTATTAACCAATTAGGAGTCTCCTCTGCAAGGAGGCGGTCCTCACTCCCTGTCAATCACTGCATATGTCGATGGGCAGCACACAGAAAGGCAGACTAATAGAGTGGCTTTAGAAAACATACAGATGAAATCTGTTAGATTTAAAAGGAAGAAGATGAACTTTTTCATTCCATGACAGAATTTAGTGATAAACCCTGAATATCAATTACCGCAGCTTTAAGAATCAATAAGCGAAAGGCTTTACAGTAACGTAAATAAATGTTTTCATGTCCATTTGTACAGTCGTTGCTCCCACCAAATCTTTGGCCTGCACTGAATGCCCCCGTCGTATATACTTGAGTGTGAATCACCTTGCATCCAGAGACAGGACCACATCAGGTATGAGGAGCAGCAGTTTCTCAGCCTGGGGGCCCAGTGGTCCCCCTCTCCAGCTAAGCATGGCCAGAGCCCCATGGCTCAGATAAAGAGCAACTGCTGCTGGCCGGCTGCTCACGTACAGGCCTGCGCAGCTCTCGTTTAGCCACTTGGGGGCACTGTTGCCTTCTGGCCCCGAGCACTGCAACAGACCTGCCACCTAGAATGCATAGGAACCAGCAGCATTACACAAAGTACCAAAGGCAGTTCTGACCCTGTTTTTTATTTGTTGAAAAATGTATATTACTGCACTTGGTGGCTTGTAACCGCGGGTAAGGGGGCTGGCAAACGCATGGAGGAAAAAACATTACTCACTACGACAGCCATGTCGTCTCCCGTTCCCATGACAGACCTAATTAGCAATATAACAGCCATGCCAGCTGTGCTCTGCACTGCCTGGACAAACTCCTCTGGACAGATGGAGAAAAAGGGAGAGAGAGCAAAAGGGATTTTGAAAGGGAAAGTGATAAATGAGTTTGAGGTCCCCTAGGACTCCGCTACTCTCTCTAGGTTCACAGAGATGTGCTTTCCTCATCTCAGACTATCGTTACCCTGCTTTCAGTTCTGTGACGTTCGACTAGGGCTCCGGACCTACCATCAGTCAGGATGCGAGTGTAGCAGCGCAGAAGTCCAATGAACGCCTGCTGTATGGCGCCGGCGCTTGCCGTCCCCAGCAGGGCGGCGCCGATCAGCTCCTGAGATCTCTGAACCACCAGCATTGAGGCTTTCACCACAGCCAGACAGGACTGCATAAGCTGGGCCTGGGCTACGTGCCGGCCGACCAGAGCCCTACGCGCAGGAGGCCAAGTAAAGAAGCGGGCTGCATTCACATCTACATGAATCATTAATCCAGTCACTTGAATGCAGCATATTAAATATCAGAATATCAGCGCTGAAGCCGTGGTCACACGTTTACCTGTTGAGTTCTAAATATTCCCTCACAGCCTTTTGGAAAAAGTGGAGGACTACATAGAAAACAAGAGAATCATGACCAAGGCCAAATAATAAAAGCCTACATAATGTTTAGGAACAAGTTAAAAAGGAAGATCATGAGAGGTTTATTCAACCAGCACACTGTAAGGAAGCACTAACCTTCTGTTAGCAAGCGATGAATACACTTCTCTCCTGTAACACAGAGAATCGCACGTTTGGGATCAAACACATCACTTCTGTTAATGCGGTCGGGAAATGGACTTCGGCATACCAGCGGGGAAAGCGTCCAGGCAGGAAGTGACGCAGTCGGTGAGATGGGGGTAATGCTCCGGACCCTGAGAGGACAGGGACGAAGACAGGCACACAGACAGACAGCACACGGCCTTCTCCTGCAGCCACTCCGGAACGTTCCCCAGGGCCCTGTGGACGCGGAAGACAACGAGAGAGAACTGATGTGGTGTAGCTGCGCGCGCAGGGGGGAGCGTGACTGGGTAGGACAACAAAAGCAAGGAACACCTACTTGGCGACGGCCCTCTTCAGCGGGTTCTTTGGCTGCAGTGTGGTGTATATGACGGCCAAAGAGTCCAGGCAGGCCAGAAGTAGGGGACCCGCTGAACACTCATCCTCTCTCAAATGCTCCAGCATGGATCCAGCCTGCATCCATGCACGGACCCTCTCATTAACAAACACAGCCCCCTTTTTCACATATATATATATAAATAAATAACATGGTACTAACATGGTACGATAATCAGGAGATGCTCGATTGCCCTATTTCTCATGTTCCCAACTCTCGCGAAGTATTTTCAAGCATCAAAACTGCAGAACAAACATTTACGCTCGTTCCAGTAGTTTGGGTAACTTCCTTGATCAGGCCCAAATTTATTCCATTCATAAGCCTGAATAAAGTCTGAATAAAGTGGTGTCCTGGTGAACAATTTGTCTGGGGTCTTGATTAATAAACAAAACCACTTCACGGAGAAGTGGCTGCAGCTTATAGAGGCATGAGCATGCAAAGCTTAGCTGCAAAGCTGCATGCGATCTGAGCAGACTGCGAGAGCAGCTGCACACAGACTGAATCATAGACATCTAGATGACTGGTGATGCTGGATAAATGATGCCATGAAAAAAATAAATGTGCAGGGGTGACATTTGTTCTTGCCAATCTTAGAGTTTTGCTGGACAGAATAATATAGTTGCATAGTGCTTCTGTTTTACATTCCTTACTTTTTTATACAGGTAACTTCAAAGACTGGAATGTTAAAAAAAAAATTCTATATTTGGATTTACAACTTTGAATCAAGTAAATTGGGAATTTAGGAATGACGATCCGTTTTCAAATTTCAATTTCAAGCTTTCACTCTCAGCCTATAGTTACAAGGCATTTTAACCAATCACCTTCAGCCTATTGCTGCCATCACACACCTTAGACATCCACTGGATCTGCTGAACCGGATCAGTGGAAGCCAAACAGTCCTTCAGCATCTGGGCAAGATGCCTGGATGAGTCATCTCCATCGACAGAAAGGGAGGCTAAGCAAGACAGGAGCGGGCACAACGTGAGAAGGTAGTGCAAGCTGGCAACCAGTCTACCCCAAGCCGCCGCTTACTCACCTACCAGGCTCTCCAGCCTGGCGCTGTCCAAAGCCAAGACGTCCACTGTCGGAGCTTTCTTCTTCACCACCATGACCAGCTCTACATCATAACGGCAGGCAAGGCGGCGAGAGAAATGTAGCAAGTTGACATAAGACAATAAAGCATGCAAGGAGGCGCTGAGAGCTGGCCAAATACTACAAGCTTCTCTAGCTACTAGATGTTAGCTGACTAGCTACATGCGTCAGCTATCTGCCAACTGGACAAAGTGAGCCATCAAGGCAATGCTAATACAGTTTCCTTTTATTCAGCATTTGAGTTTGATTAACGTCTTTATACGGCATAAAGTAACACAGTCATATATACTGTACACACCGATCACACGTCAAAATGGAATTTAGCAAGCAGCGAGCTGTATTTCTGCAACACTTACCACCATAACACACGTGTGACACGTAAATTCCGGAATCGTCACATAAGGCCGCCCAATACTACTTTTATTGGTCAAACGGAATAACCTGAAAGGTTTATTGGCCAAAAGGCGCGTCAGTTAAATTTGACGCTCCCGGGCGCTAAAATCTACATAGCCGCACCTACGATGTGTCCGATTGGGTCTAGTGATGAATGCCACGCCTCTTGACCCGCCCACTCGCGAGGCCACGGTAAGATGCTGAAAGTTTCAGTGAACAAAATCTTTTGACGCTTTCATTACTTTTTCGGGTTAATAAAGCAACAAAAACGAAGAATACTATGGAGTGAAGTCGGTGGCTATGTCATTCGTGCCTTCTCTCAGGGTAAGACGTTTTTTCACTGTAACGACGTATTGCTCTATTTTCCTTTTTGGATAGGGACGTGGGACAATAGGAATCTAGCTCAAAATTAACGATTTAATATTAACATACATAATTTTACACGGGGATTAATAGAATACTGTCGCATTGCTGAGATATACAATACCGTAGCTAACAAGTGTGATCTGCATCCCTTATTTAAAGATGGTGAAAGATTATTTTAAAATATTAATTGTGTGCCTTAAAATAAGTGTATATATGTTCAGTACTGTAATTGTATTGTGGTTGGGTGACATGTAAATACATTTCCGTCTGGAACTGGAGGAACTCTGAACCCAGACTTTTCTGTAGCATTGCTGCGAGGCCTGGCACTTTAGTTTTATCATTAAGTGCCCTCTACTCACACAACGGTTTTTCATTTTTATTCGCAAATTAAAATTAAAATATTATTACCTGAATATGACTATTAACCGTAGGTTAAATTTCTTTGTCGTAAAAAATGAGAATGGAATCTACGGCAGCCTTTTCAAAAACATTCCAGTTCTCACCAACAATGTGTTTTTAGCACAGAAAGTACACAAAAATATGATTTACTTCTGATATTAGCACTAGCTATTCAACCAGAAACCGTATTGGTGGGAATGCCATAACTAGACCTGACAGGAAGTGGATCTAATTCCCTCCCTCTCCCCAGAGTGAAAAGACCCTCGTGTTGTTTCCTTATTGATAGCATAACATGACAATCCATAATTCACATGTCATATGGACATCATGAAGCCTTGCCTTTGTCTTTCCATATTGGCCAGTAATCTGTAACACTCTGCCTTTCTGGTGTTTGTTAAGCATGAACTGTCACACTGCTTACATAAGACATTACACTTGAAATTTGAATAGTCTGTTATACTCTGTTTCAAAGCTGCAGATGGGTGTGTATACAAGCTATTTAGTCTTCACCGTATTGTCGAGTATGAGGCTGAGAGCCCAGCCGAATCATCATTTAAAATTCAGACATCACGGATTCACCGTCTGATGCTTTTGAAAGATTTGACTTCATTGTTGTTTTATTATGCACCATCACATGTAAAGGCACTTTATGATGTACACATCTCTTCAACCTCATCCCCAGAACTGTATATTTACTCCATTAACCATTTATGAGGTCAGTGAAGCATGTGCTTTTCATTGAAACTGAGCCTGAAAGCTGAGTCTTATTTTACCACACAACCTCACGGAAAATGTCGAATTGGGTTTTACACGTTTCAGCTCTCTCTGTGTTCAAGCCGAGACTAATTATTATTATTATTATTATTATTATAGTGAAAGTCTGCTCCCCCCTTTCTCCTTCGCACTCCTTCGTCCTATGCCGTGCATCTTTCGCGCGCTCCCTCTCGCTCCATCACCCCAGCCATACTCTTTCTCCCAGCTGCATCACCTTTTTATGCCACATATGTTTTTCATAACTGAACTCTGTACAATGGGAAAGTGTGACGGTCCATTCACGTCAACCGGGTTGATTTTGGTGGCAGTCGGTTTGTCTGGGGCCCTTTCCAAACCCTGGAACACTTCCCCCCCCACCCCCCTTTCACCAAGAAAAGCACACTTTCACGTGACTGCTCCTCTGTCTTCCATAAAAGTGCCTGAATTTGTTGTGACTCTCATACTTGACTGTTTTCCCTTGTTTTACTTGTAAGTTGGCACAGCTCTCGGAAACAGCTGTCCGTGGGCGCTCCTTTTCACTCCCAAATGCTCTTCCGTGTGGGTCTGTGTCTGTGTGTGCAGTCTGGCGCAGGGCTGAGGGGGCCCGGGTCCGACAGCATGGCAGAGGGAGACGAGGGTTCGCCGGGGGAATGGAAGGAGAAGTACATGGCTCTGGAAGCGCTGCTCTTTAAGTTCCGAGGACAGATGAGTGTGATTCGGGAGCTCACTGCCGAAAAGGTCAGTGCACGGCACCGTTTTTAAGGCGCATATCGACCTTCTGGTCTCTCCTCTGTGCCTCTCCCCCACTTGTCTATGATTAACTGGTTACTCAAGGGTCTTTGTACGTCATTTTATTCAACCTCATGCTGAGTAAAGGAAAAACTACAAGCCCCATCTTTTAGTAAACTAATTACAGGACAGGAATGTGGTTTTACTGTATCCATCCTCCAGTGTCTTGCTGGCTGCTTCCCTTGTCTTCGTTTTCAGTCCTGTTTATGGAGTCCATCAGCTTCATGCATTAACAACTACTTGAATTTATATGAGTCAAATGGTGAAAGCACACAGTCAAACACACAGCTTTTTTTAGTAGCAGCAAACAGCTGCTTACTGAAGTATTGACCATGTTTGGTGTTGTACAGCCAACCGGGTGTGTGTGTGTGTGTGTGTGTGTGTTTTTATTTGGATGCCATGGCCTACTTTTTTTGGTCCACTGGGAGAGCTGATTAATATAAGCGGTTAATATAAACAGACGCCTGACCACAGGGCTCCGGACTGCTGCATTACGGGATAGCACAAAGTTTACGGAACTGCAGATGGTAGATGTGACAGCATGTGACACAGCGACTTCTGAAAATGTGCATGTTGCTGAGACAGCTTTCTATACTCTTCTCATACCCTTATTCCAATGATTACTGTAGATGCTTGTATTTGTAGTTTTTTGCCTCAGTTTTCATTACTGCTCAGTGATGACCGAAACAAAGGCAGAATTAAAAGCTGGCCCACACATACACCTGCCTGTCCACTCTCGGGGCGGCCAGAGCGAAGGGGCTGCGCCTGAAGGCTCAAATGCCTGACTCGTGCCAGCCCGTAATGGGCCGGGGCATGCTCGATGCCAAACCACCGTTACAGCTGTGTTCGGCGCAGGCATAAATGCGGTCAGTTCTTTAAACCGTTTTTCACAGCTAGAGTCATTACAGCCTGGCAAGCAGCCAAGTTACAATCAGACGTAAAAACCAATTGGATTATTGACAGTGGCACATTTTATTGCCAAACTCAGTTCACGAGTGGGAACAAATGAGTCTTTCTTTTCAAATATAGATACTTACTTTGTAGGTGTAAATGAGGCCGTTACTGAAGTAATTATTATTTTTTGGCAACTCTTGTTGTTGTTAGTCGTGCTGGCCGTGGGTGAGGGCGTACACTGCTTCCTGAGTGCTCATGGTATGCATTCACAACTAGCCCTTCTAGCACACTTCTACCCACCCTGCGCTGCCCCACGTCTGGGTGTGCTCACTGGGACCGAGGAGAGGTCGCCCAGAAAAAGAGGAGAAAAAACTAAACAAAACAAAAACAAGTGCTTATGCAGAATATCCTGCCTGCGCTTTTGTTCCCAGCCAGGTCCTGGATTGGTTTGGGATCCAGGGCTATAATGGCGAAGATTAGCACTGGGGTTTAGGGATATGCGTGAATGGACGTTCGGCCCGCCATGATTCCAGACGGCAGTGGAGAAAATTGGCCTATCAGAGGCGGAGGAATGGAGGAGAGGACTCTGGGACCGGGGAAGAGAAAGTGACAGAGATCCGCAGAGGAAGAGGACGAAGTGACAGGAAGATGAAAAAGAGTAGGGGGAAAAAGGGGCAGAGCAGAAAACAAACCATTTCCGTAATTACTGAAATGCCCCAGGGAGGAAATGCCTGGGTTTGTAAACAGTGTGTTGTACAGGAAGTCAACATGCAACTTGCAATACACGCACAACCACACTTTTCAGAGTGGAAGGAGAGATGAGGCTCATAATTCTCACCTTCAATATACTGTTTCTTGCCACTTGTGCTTTTGGCTGAATGTGAATGGTGTGTGATCTCAGCGCTGTGGCTGTGTTTCTTTAGAACACCAATGCAGTTTTTATTTCCCTGAGATAGAAGCACTCCTTCAGAGTAAATCCGTACATGCTGAAGCTCATTCAAAATGACCTAAACATTAATGCTTAACACCAATCTGGCCCTGCCTTTCCTTACACCACATTAATAACAAGCATTTATCATAAGCCACTGTCAGTCAGAAGGCAAGCACTGGTGTATTTGCTTTTGGCAGAGGAAAGCCAGACACGCCATGACTCCACTGAGATCACTGTTCAAAGAGGGAATCTGTTCTAGGTTAGCGCTCGTCCGGGTTGGCCACGCCCAGGTTGACTCCACAGAAAACGGGGGTGCCAACTCTGAAGACCCACAGCGCTCGCAGTCTCTGTTCTGTCCTGAAAACGCCACGCTTCGGACACGCATCCCAGCATCGTTCCCTTCTGATGTTCCTCTCCCAGCGTTTTCCCCACTTACGCGGTTTTTGTGAAAAGTACACACCGACAAGACGGTATGGGCTGTGAAATCCAAGTCCACCGCCTTTAAAAATCCCCCCGTTTGTAGGCCGTCGGGGCGTGCCAGCTTTGGCAGCGGCGGGTGAGAGCGCGCTGGACTCCCCCCGAACGAGACCGCACCGTTTTTTGTACCCCCGTGCGGATTACTGGTCGTGCGTGCGGATGGGTGATGCCGGGGGAATTCGGAACGGCAGAATCGCCCAGGCTCGGCACACAGGCAGGCTTTGTGCGCTGGCCCCCGACGTCAGGGAGGGCAGGCCGCACGGCACCCCGCCTGGAATGCTAGGAATGAAGGGGCCGGCTGCAGCCGGGCCCATATGGAGCCCAGAGAGGCGGGGCACAGGACCTTCAGAGAGACGTAGAGGGAAAAGTGGCGTTCAGTTTTAGTCGCATAATCGATGCATCGGATGAACGCGCGGTGGTGCCGGCGGTGATTGGGGGGTGTATTTTCAACGTCTCCGGCGGCAGGGTGTGTGGCAGTCATGAAACGATTGGATGACGGCCCTGGGGGTGGGGCTAAAGGAAGGTGAAGTTCCTGGCCTGCTGACACAGCAGATGCTCGTTACTGAAGTGTACTTCCAGTGTCCTGTTTTGGCAGTCAATGGAGGAGGAGGGCCATTGGGAGACTGGCTGTGCAAATTCAGCTGAGCTTCTCATTTAGCAAGGATGCGAAGTTTGGTTTTCAATCTTGCTTGGTTGAACCAGTCAGCTATTTGGGGAGATACGTTTATTATTTGAAAGTGATGAAGAAGTCTGTGCTGCAAAAGAAAATGTGCTGGGATCAGGTTCAGTGGTTCAGCCAGAGTTTGGATCGCTACAGCGGATTCTTTCTCTTATTCTCATCAGTAAATCGCATTGCACTCAAGTCGCATTATCTTCATCTTTATTCATATTTTACATACTACAGATAGTGTGCAATAGGGGCAATGTACAAATGGTATATCTTTTAAAGCTTGTGCCCAGCTATGACTGCGCCAACAGACAGCTAAAATATCTCAGTCCTCCTACTGTGGCGTTAGATTTATTTGTGTAAAGAAGGTTCATGCAATACTTAGTTTTAGTGGCCTTATCAGACTGAGCGTTGTGCTATATTTTGATTCCTGTCATTAGCTGTGGTCGCGGTGGTCTGCAGCTCGCTGCCACTGTGCTTCTCCCAGCAGGGCTCACGGTGCCCTGTAATTACACGGCCGTTCCGCCTGCTTCTATATCTTCACGTATAGGCCCGTGTGCCTTGCTCCGGTTCGTTGATGACCATGCTCACTCAAAACTGTTTTCCTGCAAAACAAAAAACAGGGCTTATTTGAGAGGCATTGGATAGCCCTTAGCGGTCTTAATCGAGTGAATGGTTGCCATGAGTCAGCCTCGAATGTAGCCTGCGTTTATTTAAAGGTTTAAAACATGTACCTGTTTGCGTCTTGGTTCTTTTACTTCATCCCATGGCAAGTTGTGACTGAAAACAAACCTGTATTTATGAAATATTTCTGGTGTGGTTCATGCATTACTTAACTGCGCGATCGTGATCACGGGATTTGTTTCACGTGTAAACGAGATTTGTTTATCGTTAACACATTTCTTCAGTTTTAATAAAGATATTTGTTTTTCGTGGATACGGTATTTGTTTCATATATGTCCGTACACAAAGTAAAGGTTATCTTGATCATATTAATTTGCTTTTGTGTTTAGTTGTCAATAAATCGCAGATAACTTGAGTTCAAATGGCCAGTGTCGCCGAATTTTTATGTCGTCCCTTCAACGTTGTCAGATAAACGTTCCAGTCTAGTTCCAGTGCTGGGCGGGTGGGGAACCCGGGTTGTGATCCGCTTCTTCAAGGTACGTCACCTTCTCAGTTGAGTACTACACAGTGTCTAACACTGTACTTGCATAGACAATTTTCTTTTTTTGAAATGGATAAGTCCACGATCTTCTATCACCAGTGCTTTCAAACAGTATATTCCAACAGAGCAAAACAGGTTCAGTATGAAGAACTTTGTTCTCACAAATGCCAAAACATTCTCTACATGTCTGGGATGTTTACACTGGAAGAGGCTACCAATGTGACGAGCATAAGGATTTGCTATTCTGCAGCAAAGCTGGACTGGTGGGGAAGAGACATTGTTGGTTATATGGACAACTGTTCACACATCTCCTGGCTCTGCACATGAACATGTTGGTGGCCATACCAGTTGACATTGTAGGGGAAGAGTTTTTAAAAACTCTTTGGCAGTTAATAGGTTAAAATGTAACCCAAAGGTAACAGAAAGTAATCATATTATGTTACTGTACTAGACTAATCCTTTGGATTATGTTCCAGGTACATTTTTAGTAGGTAATCAAGACTGTAACAGAATCTATTTTTAAAGTAACACTCGCAACAGTGAATACACAGCACAGTACCTGGCTACTGTAGCGTTTCAGCCTGTAAAAGCGCTAAAGCTATGAAGTTTAGTGTGCAAGAGCTTTTCCAGGCTTTTCTCAACTGGCTCACTGTACGTGGTGATCATTGGCGTGTGGGGAGGGGCTGGTTGGGCACTCGAAGGACAGACACAAAAGCTCCGTGTTTTCTGTGACCACAGGTTGTGCTCTTTTGACCTGCTTTTTCCGTTATGCGTTACAACTCAGTGACTTCAAAAGAGCCGTCCAAAGCATTTGACTCTGATAGCTTTCCCCAAATTTGAGCCAAGGAATGTGTGAAGTGGTGGGTGGGGTGTGAGTGGGAATGTACCATACAAGAGGCATATTGTTGAATTCAACTGGAAATCCGTGTGGTGCAGATTTGTGTGTGTGTGTGTGAGGGAGCAGGAGAGAGAATTTTTAAAAATGTTTTTAAAACCTTAATTATAGTTTTCAGTATTCAGCACTTATGTTTTCAATATTATTGTTTTCATAATAAGGAGTAAAATGCAGGAAAACATTGATAAATGTACAACAAATTATACTGGCGCAGGAAAAAAAAATCACCAAAATTAGTTATAGTTAGAAATTAGAACAGTATAGCACAAGATCTGGTTTTCCAGTATCATCCAGACATGCGGCTCATCCTCATATCCCTCTTTCCTTGGCTGCCACTTAATGCAGGTGTTCTGCTGAAGCAGTGCTGGGGAAACAACAGAAGAACTAGGGGAAAATACAGAAGCTCGTGCCATTGTGAGAATGTGGTATTGGAAAGGCTTCCTGAACTAACACTTAAGAAACTCCATCTGTAAACCTGCTCAAATAGCTGTCGGGTTTTTCCTTATTCTCCTTCATAGTCATTCCCGGAGTGGTGACCTTTAATGAGTGGAGAATAGTAGTTTTTTGAAAATGGTGTCTGTTAACATAAGATCATCTCTTTTATGGACACTTTTAAAGTTTTCTTTGTCTCTCTGCCTCTCATGTACACAGTGTTTGTATTCTTTATGCTGCCTTGCAGGTGCAGCAGTTGGAGAAGCAGGTTCTGGAAGCAGACCGGCGTGCCTATGAAGCTAACCAACAGGTAAACATGCACATCTGTGCAGTGATGCCTGGGCATGTGTTTGGGTGTCTACATCACCGGGTCAAAGGCAAGTTACACAAGTACACCCAGGTCCATGTGTGTGTGTCTGTGTATAAGGTGCAGTGGATGGAGGAGCGCCTGAAGGTAACCGATGTGCAGTCAGGGGACTCAGAGTTGAAACTCTTCAGACATTGCCAAGACCTGCAGGCTGCCTTGCAGGAGAAAGAGGAGCTCATCACCTCCCTGGAGCAGCAGCTTGAAGAGCAGGTCAGTACCTCAACCAGCCACCAGGGGGCAGACAGGACCTTTTACAATCGGACACCATGCAAAAGCCAACTCATCTTTCTCTTCAGTGTTTTCGAAAAATCCAATCATGGGAAATCAGTCAGTATTAATAAGTTGACATTGACAAATGAGAGCGCCCGGAGACTCACGACTCCCTCACTCCCACAGAAACGGAGCCGGATCCAAGACGCCAAGACCGTAGAAGAGAAAGCGGCCAAGATCAAGGAGTGGGTGATGAAGAAGCTGAAGGAGGTTTGTGTTCATGTGGCTGTGTTACGCGTGTGCCTTTGTGTCTGCACGAATCTGCCTTTTTAATGTAGCGCCTGACCTCCTCCTGGGTTCAGTTTGAAACGGAGAGCGCCTCCCTGAGGGATGCAAATCAGCAGCAGGAGTCTCGGATCCAGGACCTAAAAAGACAAATTCAGGGTACGGTTGCGTTAGCACGCACATGCACCAGGCAGCTCATAGCTTCGGTTCACCACAGTCCCTATTTGGCAGCATCGTTCTGAGGCTGAGCCTGATTGGTTGCGACTCTCAGTCCTGCAACAGGTGACGGGGCGCATGGGCCCGGTTCTGGCCGCACCGGGACAGGTGCAGCGCCTCACCTACGGCTGCGTCCATGTGCCAGCGAAGAGCCCGCGGGTGCTGAGTGGCTTGGCGCCAGCTCAGAAGAGCGTCACACACACGGACCGCAGGAGTCCCCCGGCTGGTCAGAGAGTTTGATGTGTGCATGATCTTTCGTTATGTATTTATGTTCAGGAGGACATGTAATTCACATATACAGTGCCTTGCAAAAATATGCAGTCCCCTTAAACATCCTCAGAGTCGTCTGGATGTGACACCTTGAGCCACACGTGACACTTTGGTGTTTTTCACCAAGTCATATATTTAGTTTAGGATTGATCTAAATTGATTAAAATGAAGGTTTGATGTAAGGAAATATTCTGTGGCAAAAATGTAGAACTGAAAATGCTGTTTGCAGAAGTGTTCAGTCCCTGTGCTGTGGAGACTCCACGTTTACACAGAAGAAAGTTGCTGCCCTAATGAGGGGACAGTTGGCTTACAACAAGCCTCTATCTGAGAGTCGCTATATAAGTGAATATTTTCTGAGTAAAGGACCTCATTGATTTACATACCATTGATAAGACTGAAGGAAACCTGGGGGGGGGGGGGGTCCTATAAGTTCTAGATATGAAAGGGCCCAAGATGATTTCCATGTGTTTGGGTATCCCAGTGAGCACTGCTGCCTTCGTTGTGAGGAAATGCTACTTTATATCAAGGCTCTGCCTAGACAAGGTCATCGCTAAAAACATGGCGTCTGAGCAAGAAGGGACTTGTGAGGGAAGCCACCCAAAGAGCTCCAGAGTTCAGTGGCTGAGACGGGAGTGAAGGCAAGATATCTGCATACAAGTGGCCTCTGTGGGAGGGTGGTAGAAAGAAGCCATTACTGAAGAAAAAAATGCAATCTGGAGTTTACCCAAAAGCATTAAAGTGACCCATCTCAACTGTGGGATATGGTTTGGTCAGATAAGAAAAGTTTTGTGTTTGGCCAATGATGTCAAGTGCAAGGCCAAGCCAACACACCAACAGTCAAACAACAAAAGGTGACTTTTTATTACTAAAAGTGAAAACCTTCAGCTTTAATTAGTGGCCACATATGTGCAGCTGAGGTGAACCAAAGAGGCGTCGGTGTGAACACAACAGGCCATGCTGAGTCTGCTCTCCAGAAAATTGCACCATAAATGGGTGACAATCGCTGCCACAAAGAGTGCAAAACTGGTAGAAACTTGTCCCAACAGATTTAATCAGGCAAACAGATTTAATGCTGTTATTTCCATAAAAGTTGTACGTGT
Organism: Electrophorus electricus; assembly: GCF_041902795.1. Classification (NCBI taxonomy): domain Eukaryota; kingdom Metazoa; phylum Chordata; class Actinopteri; order Gymnotiformes; family Gymnotidae; genus Electrophorus; species Electrophorus electricus. Next base: position 12,322,157 of record NC_137508.1, on the reverse strand, counting down.
GCTACCTAGTACTGGTCTGTATGGGTTGAACACTCATGCATGCATGCATGCATGCAGCATTTTTCATTTTATATATTTATATATTTTTAAAGGTCAGGTGACAAATAATTTTGAGTTTGAATTTTTACTTTTAGAGCATATTGGTTTGCGATAAGAAATACTGCCTAGTACAGTTTATGTAAATTTGTACTTTTAAGGAGGTGAATACTTTTGCAAGACCCTGTATGTACATATATTATGAGCTGTACAAACATACCCAGTCATCGCTAAACCTTCTCACAGACAGTGGGGGAGAAATCCTGTGTCCTGTGTACATTTAAACCTGCAGTTTAGTCAGTGTAGAACAGCCTGGGTGAGGTTTCAGGAATAAAGGCTTTTCTGCAGGTTCTTCAGCATAGTGGTAATATTTTACACTAAACTGTAGAGAGTTCATATTGTATGGAATAGACATGTTCATAATTCAGAATCTCATGAAAAGATTCAAAGGCCACAACATTTTGTATTAGTAGTCACTAAAACTCAGGTTTCTTAAATATCTAAAATGGCAATTTCAGTCAGAAAAACATAAATTAAAGGTCAAACAAGCATGTCATCATCAGACATTCCACTGATTTTTCTCTTTTCACGTAGCTTCTGGTAAGCAGCATGTCTGTGTCGGGAATTCCGCCAAGCCAGGCTTGTTGTCTTGCCAGAAATGCTACCAGATGAAGCGCTGTGGCAAAGTGATTCTGGCTGCCCAAGGTGGAGGCCCCCGTGACTATAAAGCCTTCCACCGCACGGCCAAGGCTGTTGCGCAATACACACTTGGTGTCTTCTTAATGAAAGGCAATGTGGGCGGGGTTATACAGACAGCCAAACAATGAGAGTGAGAAGCTTCTCATCAGACATGCTGCCAGTCGTGATCAGTGATCCATGCTGCGTTTTGCAAACGTAGTGCATCAAACTAGCTGGAGAGATAATATTATGTCCAGAGTCGTGTCATTGCAGCTATGAAGAGTGCAGTAAGCCAGGCTTCCTTCTTCCTTCTCCATAGACTGCAGCATGAAGCTCCAGAGTCCAGAGGGTCCCGCTTCTAAAATGCACGAGTCAGAGGAGGAGGGGGAGGTTGAGGCTTTGGATGCGTCACCTGGCGGCATCTCCTCTGTCCCGTCAGACGCCGCGGGTGGATGCGGAGGTCCCGAAGTCGGCCGCCCCGCCAGCGAAGCCTACCTCACCGCCTCCGACGACAGCAGCTCGCTCTTCGATGATGACTTGCAGCGGGCCGAGTGCCTCGCCTTCTGCACCCCAGGCCCCGACGGCACAGGCAGGGCCAAAGGTCATGACGTGGCCGACCTCAAGGATGGCCCCTCGGACGAGCTGAACAGGCGTTTCCGGTCGCACGGGCTCACTTCTCTGACCTCCTCCAACAAGGCCAGCACACCCAGCCCTGTCCTAACCTCGGCACCCACCCCGAAACGTCCCACGCCCTCCCAGGAGGGCACGCCCGCCTCTCCCAAGCAGCCCCGCCTACGCACCCCGAATGCCTTCAGTGTTAACATGGCTCTTGCCAAAAAGCACCTGAGCCAGCCTCCACCGTGCAGCGACGCGGCCCACGGGAGGAGCCGCAACGCCATCAGCATGCTCCGCCCGCTCAAGCCCCAGGAGACCGACCTGGACCAGGAACCGGAAATGGAGACCGGCGAGCCCGCACTGCCCGTAGGGCCATTGAACACGCTGGCAGAACGGGGGAAGACCTCCGATGCTTCTGCAGCTGGGAGCAAGCCACCCACCCCGCCTCTGCACAGGTTTCCCTCCTGGGTGAGCGTCACCTCCTTTACACCTCAGGCTGGGAGCGGTGTCTTTGAAGTACACATCCGATTTTTATCCCGAGCAGCATGGATGCAAAAATCTGCTCTGTTCAGCATTAGGGTCACTTTCAGTGTGGCTGGGGATTTTGTTTCTCTCCATAACACTTCAGCGTTCGGAGTTGGTGTCCCCTACACCCACACCTCTCCTGCGTGCACACACACACATCTCTACAAACAGCTAGAGCTTAATTCTTTTTTTCTCTCTTTCTTGCCTGAGAGTGCACTTGCTTGCATCCTCTCTTTGTGCATTCATCCACTACCTTGACGTTGTACTCAGGAGAGCAGAATATACGCAGTGGCCAAATCCGGAATCCGGCTGTCGGAAACGTCGTGTGCAGACGAAGCGAATAAAGGTAAGCTTTAACGTTTCGATTTTGCAACAGGCACCACAGTCCAGAACGGGCTTTCACCTCATCGCAGATGTGCTCCTTCTGTACCTCCTCTCACAGGCCTGAGTATGCCTGTGCCTGCACTCTGCCAGCGTAGGCAGGTTTTGATGCGTCTCTGTGCAGTGTCCTGTCTCCAGTAGGGGGGTGCTGATGCTTTGTCTGTGTGCATGTGTACCTGTGCTCATATCAGTCCTGTGCTCTTTGTCTAGACTCCTCCCACCCGTCCTCACACCCCGCCTTCACGCTCTACACATCTCTCGTCTACAGGAACATGAGCACGCCCGTCTACACTACAGTCAAGGGGGTAGGCGTGGTTTGGGCGATGGCCGACGTTGTCCTCCGGTTGGCTGGGAGGTGAGGGCGGGCCTTTACTGCTGTGTTCTCCCCCGCAGAGGGCGACGTTGCTGAGCAGCGGTCAGTTTTCCGAGGAGTTGTCCAGCTCGGAGGAGGATGGGAGCTCGGAGGAGGGTCAGTGGAACTCCGTCGAGGAAGAGGGTGACTCGCACGTCTCGGGCAAAGGCAGTAGCCATGACAGCCCCCGCTCTCTCAGGAGAGGTACACGTATATACACACACACACACACACACACACACACATACACACACACACATAGACACACACACACACACATAGACACACCAGGCTTCTCCCTTCACCAGACACCTTTTTTCCTCTTGCTTTCCTTGGGCCAGCCATGTCCCGCTCCTCCATGGCGTCTGAGAGTGACTACGCCATCCCTCCCGATGCCTACTCCACTGACACCGAATGCTCCGAGCCGGAGAACAAGCTGCCTAAGACCTCCTCCTCCTCCTCGAGCAGCGACGGCAGCAAGAGTGTAAGAGAGGATGCGCGCACTCACATGTCCCACGCAGCACTGCAGCTCGCATTCAGCCATGATCACTCAAAAGCAAATGTTATGGTGGCCCAGGAACCAATGGAAAAGTCGGGCTACCTGCTTAAGATGGTCAAGACCTGGAAGAAGACCTGGAAGCGCAGCTGGTTCGTGCTGAAGGACGGCGAGTTGTTGTACTACAAGTCACCGGTCAGTGGTGCAGCCAGTGGCTCTCGCTGGACTTAACAGAGGGCAAAGTAATAGTGATGCGGGTGGTTTTTGGGATTATTGGGTTTCCTTTTTATCACAGAGCGATGTCATCCGCAAACCTCAGGGTCAGATTGAGCTGAGTGCTTCCACCACCATTTCCCGTGGGGAAGCCAAACAAATGCTTCAGGTACTTGGGGGTTTCTGTGTGTGTGTGGATGTGGATGTGTGTGTGTGTGGATGTGTGTGTGTGTGGATGTGTGTGTGTGTGGATGTGTGTGTGTGTGGATGTGTGTATGTGTGTGTGGATGTGTGTGTGTATGTTTATCCAAGTCCTTTGTTCTCAAATATCAAACCATAGTTCTTAAGCACAAAATCAGGTGTGTGTGTGTGTGTGTGTGTGTGTGTGTGTGTGTGTGTGTGTGTGCGCGCGCGTGCGTGCATGCGCGCGTGTGTGTGTGTGTGTGTGTGTGTGTGTGTGTGTGTGTGTGTGTGTGTGTGTGTGTGTGCGTGGACCTCCTCAGTTGATGACGGGAAAGCGTGTGTATAATCTGAAGGCAGACTCCCCCAACCTGCTGGAGGAGTGGCTGAAGGTCCTGCAGTGTGTGCTCAGGGTCAAAGCAGCCAGCCCTCTCTTCACTCAGCCCAACGTCCGGCCCACCATACAGGGACATCTGATAAAGGTTCGTAACCAAGCGTGCTTCCCCAACACACTGACAGTGACACATTTGTGGTTGCTTTAACTCCATGCTCCAGCGTGCTGGGTGTGAAGTGAAAAAAAATGACTAAAAGTGAAAACGTTCCGCTTTAATTAGTGGCCACATATCTGCAGCTGAGGTGAACCAAAGAGGCGTCGTTGTGAACACAACAGGCCATGCTGAGTCTGCTCTCCAAAGCAGGAGGTGCATCATTAACTGTTTAGTACATTGTTCTTACTGTGGTCTCCTGGAATCTGGCAGGTTCCTTCATAACAATCTCAATGACTTAAAGGCACTGTTGATTTAGGAGAAAAGGGCCCTATTGGAGACGCTATCGCTTTGTAAAAGCATACCCTAAAGGGAAGGACATTGTGTCCCAGGTTTACAAAAAGATCAATAATATGGTTAGTTCAAGTTTCAGGTGTTTGTCTGTCATGTGCGCAGAAAGTCAGGGTGGTTGTACATGGAACCGCTTGCGTGAGGTTCAGGTGCTCTGCAGCTGTGCAAGTACAATCGTAAGGGAGGACATAACGGGGCCTGTGTGTGTGAGCGTGGAGTATATAAGGCACATGGATGTGTGCTGCTTATGAGCGAGTGAATGCATTAGATATTAGTCTGTAACAAGTGTGTATCGGGTAGTAGGAGAAAATACAAAATACATATATCAATATATAACAATCCAACAAAAAATTCTATAAATAGAATAGTTGTATAGATGGTTGTTGTGTGCAGAGTTTAGGGACGGTAGGCACAGGGCACTGAAATGAATAGAAGGAGGTGCAAGATGGTTATACAAGTGTGTCAGAAGAATATTAATATAAAGTTTATGGAGTATATAATCCATTGGATAATATATTGCACAGGGTAATATATTGAGAGTGTATATTGAAACAGGAGTTCAACAGTACCATGATTGTAGTGCGTTTATAATGCTACAATGTGCCCACAGTGACGGAAATGATTGTCCATGAGTGTCACTGAGGATAACAGTGGGAGTGAGGCTTGAATAGAAGAGTGAGACATGAGGATGGGTGGAAGAGTGGGAGGACAGCTGCTGACTGTATTATACTTCATTAGTTCCTGACAGCCTGCAGGTAGAAACTGTCCTTCAGCCTGCCGGTCCTGGACTGAACGCTGCGATATCACCTGCCAGCAGGCAGTCTACTGAACAGTCCGTGTGCTGGGTGGCTGTAGTCAGTGGGGGCTTTGGTGCCCTTGCTTAGCCTACGAGGGTGGAAGATGTCCTTTAATGCCAGGAGACTGCTGTCCTCGTGACTCTCCAGAGGACCCTACGGTCGCAGTGTGAGCTGCTGCAGAATCCCACAGCGACGCACCGAGTCAGGATGTTCTCCATGGTGCAGGTGGAAAAATTAGTTAGGATGTTAGGGGGTCATCCAAGTTTCCTGAGCCGTCACAGGAAGGGACCAGGCCGGGTCGTGGGAAAGGTGCACCCCAAGGAATGTGATGCTGCTGACTCTTCCCACAGTAGCAGGAGTGACAACCCCTGGCGGCCTGCTGTAATCCACGATAGTCTCGCCTTCTAGTCGTCCTGGTGCGTTCTTATGGAGCCGTTTGTCTCGTCCAGGTGCGGGAGAGCTCGGGCGCCGTCCGCGGATCTGTTTGCACGATATGCACATCTGCGGGGGTCCGCGGTGGTCGGACAGGAGGAACAGACGTGGGCTTTTACCGTCTGCGCTAGGCGCTTCAGAGCTGCAGGGCGGCATTCGCTCAGATGTGTGACGGCAGGCTTCTCAGGGACTGGGAGTGTAGTGGCTTACCTAAAGCACGCCAGAATGACGGACTGTTTCCGGGAGAGATTAAAGATGTCTGCGGACGCCTCCACCTGCTGTTTGGCACGTGCTTCGAGGACACGGCCGCGGATGCCTTCAGGACCAGATACCTCGCGTGAATGAACCCTCCTGAAGGATCTGAGCACATCAGGCACAGATGGTTAGTGTGCAGTTATCACAATCCACCGAGCAGGAGTTGGTCACAGTCCAAGGAGTTGATTGTCTCAAAACAAGCGCAGAAGATGTTTAGCTCGTCTGGTAGTGGGGCAGATATACCTGTATTGCAGATTAGCCTCAAGAAGAGAAAGGCAAAGTTACAGTTTGGAGGGAAAAAGCACATAAAAACCTTCTGTCTTATAGACAGATGACACAAAGGTTACCAAAGTCATGGAACAAGCAAATGTGGAGAAGATATGCTCAAGACCTGAAGTAGAGTGTCCTGTTTGTGGTACGATAGCACGGGGCATGTATCGCTGTCAGTGAAAACTCACTCGATTGCCAGCAATGACCAACGGCTGTAAAATGTGAATGCCAGCAACAGCAGCACGATGCGTTCTGAAGTATGGAGAAGGATCTCAACAGCAATGAAGAGGAATAGCAGATGTATCACCTTGATGCATGACGGTGCCAAAGCATGTTGTTAAACCACTGTGTGGCGAGTTTTGTATCAGTCAAAATAATGGAATGCCGCTGACGGGGAGAGTCGCTGATCTGGCTTGAGCATTCAGTCATGTGCTCAGCAGTGCAGTAGTTTCAGTGGCTCCGGGGTTGTTTTTTTGTTATGTCAAATGCTTTGATCTGTAGTTAATGACTGTGATCTCCAAAAAAAAAAAAAAGACCACCCATCGACATTTGGACTGTTAATTCCATTTTATATTGGTCCCTGAGGGGTTTAAAAAAACCACGCTCCTTGTGAGGTTTTGCTGCTGCATCCTCCGATGAATGTTGCGGAGGATCGGCCGGGGGTCGTGCGTCGCGAGCGCTTTCTGCGCGACGCGTCTCCCCCCTGCGGTCAAACATGCGGACGAGGGTGGGTGGCGCGAGAGCCAAAAGGATGAGGCGCCAGGCTGGACAGCAGAACACCTGCTGTTTTCTGCTCCTTGGTCAATGGCTCTCTGCCCTCCGCTCTCACGCTCGTTTATGGTCCAGCCCCGGGAAGCAACGCTTCTCCCTGCCACTGAACACGCAAACTCCGTCATCCTCTGGATAGTCCATGAGGGAGTCGATGAAACCATGCCGGATGTTGCTTGGCGTGTTGAGACGGCACGGTGGCGTGCAGCTCATGTGTTCGACTGCAGAGGACAGCGAGTATGCACAGAAACGCAGCACCGCCCCCAACGTTCGGGCGAGTTAGATTCTAAGATTTACAAGCTTTCTGGTCATTAGCTCTCAACACGAAATGGGATTAATAACCCAATCAGGTGGAGTTTAATTTCTAAAAGCATTTTTTTTTAATAATTCTTTTAACATTTAACAAAAAAGCATCCTAAAATGATTTGAAACTACTCTGGAAACTGAGCAAGTTGTGCTTCTTGAGGCTTTACATTAGGGAATTTGTTTAAGCAGAATCTAAAAATATCCAAATTAATCACCTTGCAAGGGACCACCAGTGAAGACATTTTCTGGTAACATCTGTGAATCCCAGAGCAAATCATAGTTTTATTTAAAGTTATGTTCGTTTGTCCAATTTCTTTGGGTCCTTTTAAAAGATTGAGACGGTGTATAAAGAGTTGGCCAAGGTGACGAGCAGCACTTGGCGTAGGGCAGTAAAGCGTAACGTGCTGGAGTACAGAGCCAAACAACTAACACTGTCCACTTACATACACAACGAACTGTGTGTGTTCCATCATTGCCTTCCATGTTTCTGTCTCTATTTCTGACGTGCCAGTAGCCTTTAGCTCACTGACTAATAAATGTTTGTCATATTTGCTTGTCTTTGTTTCACTGAGCTACTGGTGGCAATCGGTTACAATATAATGAATTACAAGAAGACCATTATATAACTGCATTATTCTCCCTTAATAATATAAGAATCAGATTGATATGTAAGAAAATGGTCTTTTCTTAAGCCCTTTTCTTAAGGTTTTCTTTGCTAGTCTAGTAAATACGGTTGTAACACAGTGAAACTGACCTTCACATACTGATTAGTAAGGAAATGTTACAAATGCAGGTCATGTTTATAGTAAGAAATTGTTGGGGGCTAGTCATGTGTCAGCTCAGTAACTTGCAGGCGTGGGAGGGTTACTTTTAAAATGTATTACATTACAGATTACTGATTACTTAATAAAAGATGTATCTGTATCCTAATCCAATGGATTACAACATTAAAGTAATATAATAAAATTTGTTTCCATTACTTTTGGATTATGTTTTAACCCATTAACTGCCACAGAGTTTCAGAACACTGGTCCCCTACAGTACATAACCAGTGGCACTTTGATGTAATATATTGATTAAAACACTGTTCATGGAGTCATCTTTTTAAAATGTTGCCAAAAATAACGTTAGAAATTACATAGCACCTGGTTGAGAAGTCATACAAAACAGAAACCTGTTCACAATAATCTTATCTCGTGACTACATTTGATATCCTGAGATCAAAATCTTTTGGCACTCAGATTGCATCACATGTGTTAATAAACAAAAAGAAGGATGAATTGCACCAGAAATGCTTCACAAATCCACATCCCAAGTGGGAGGGAAATAAAAGGCCCAGAGTGCATCCTCACAAGAACACGAGTCAGGGTAAATGTTTGAAACCTTTCAGTAAATACAAACTGCACGTGGCGCTGAGGTTTTTGCAGTATGAAGGCTAGGGGATGGATGGGAAGATGCGTCTCCGTTAGGACCATTTAAAAAGGGGGAGAAAGAGAGAAGGATTAACATCCTTTTAATGCATATTTTTAACAAATGCAACAATAATCTCATTTCTGTTTTTTCTCTAACTGTTATGGGATACATGAAATTTATTCTGATGAATTGCACTGTTGGCCATACTGAGGCCTATAAGATTGCAGAAATGGTACAACACAGTATTTACTTCTTAACTGTGTATTCCTTACACCAGTTCAAGATGCCTAGTGAGGATTGCTAACGTGCCTCATGCTCCGTGAGGTGTTTTGTTCTCCTGGCAGGCATAGGCAGCTTAGTATTTGAATTCCCAACATTCTGAGGATGGTTGTCCTGTTGAGACCAGACAGTATCAGTGTGTTTGTTTAGACTGGATAAATGCCTTTACACATATACTGTCTTAAAGAACACTGTGGTTTCAAAGGCATTTGTATTTAATGCAATATAATGGAATTATGGGATAACTGTACTCTTGAACATATACAATGAGAATGTGTGTCAGAGTTTAGCTTTACTTAAATACATATATTTATTAATAATAATAATAAAGCTCTGTGATGCTTGAAATGAGTCTTTTAGCATCTTTGGCCAAGCATTCCTTAAAGGGATTACTGCATTATTGTACAATTATCGTATAATATCACAATAATTTGTATCCGACTCTCCCAGGTAAAGCATGGCTATTCTAGGCGTGTGTGGTGTGCGCTCATCGGAAAGACACTGTGCTACTTCAGATGTCAGGAAGACAAGGTGAACTCAGTTCCCATAGCACTAACACTGTGTGTGTGTGTGTGTGTGTGTGTGTGTGTGTGTGTGTGTGTGTGTGTGTGTGTGTGTGTGTGTGTGTATATGAAGGCTTACAACACTGCATTCACTTTTTTTTTTTAATTGTGTATTCCTTAAACCAATTCCTTTTGCCTAGTGAAGATTGCTAACGTGCATCATGTTAGGTGTTTTGTTCTCTTGGCAAGTATAGATATCTTAGTATTTGAATTCCAAACATTCTGAGGATGGTTGTCCTCAGAGAAACATCCTTCAGAATGTTTGTTAGGGTGTGGGTGTGGGTGTTTGATCAAGGACTTTCTTCCTCAGTTCCCCCTGGGTCAGATCAGGCTGTGGGAGGCACGTGTGGAAGAAGTGGCTCGGTCATGTGACCCAGATGAGGACAGTAAGAGTGGGCAGTCTGCTGTCTCTACCATCTCCATACAGGCCCTGAACCAGGTCCCCACTTACCTACTCGCAGACTCCCAGCATGAGAAGGTGTCCTCCCTCCCTGTTTTGGTACTCCGGCATGGTAGTTCTGGTCGTGACCGAATATGACCTTTTTAGTATTTATGACTCGATATAAATGCTTCAGGCGTAGGTGTTTGCTCCTGATGTTAGAATGGCAGTTGCATCTAGGAAGACAAGTTTCTGCAGGCTTTGTTTTTGTTTTTTTTGTTTTGTTTTGTTTTTTATCCACTTCTGTACGTATCCTGCAGGTCGCGTGGCTGTATCACCTGTGCGTGGCAGCAGGCGCTCGCCTTGGACAGGTGGGAACTGAGTTTGAGCAGCTGCTTAGCGAGCTGCTCCTCGTGGATGGGGACCCAGGTAGTGTCTGAGTTTGCTATCACAGTGACATCAGAACGGTGACGAGCTCCTTACCTTCTTTCAGTTCGAGTCTTACTGGAATTTCCAGGGTTGTTTATTTAACCAGGCCCAGTTCCAGAGATATTAACTTCATCACCTCATGTAAAGAGGAAGCACATCCAAGGGAGGGTTTAGGCGCTTGGCCTTTGTTGAGGTTTCCCTCGCTCTCCGCAGGCTCTCGGGTGTGGAGGCATCCCACGCTTTGCTTCAGTAAGGACGGCCTGACATCGCCTCTCACCTCCCTGCCCTCCCAGGCCTTGCAGACCGAAGCTATTAAACTTTTTAAGGTCAGTACAACGCCTGTCATGCTGCGCGTTGTGTCCATTATACACTCACTGCACACTTCTTCAGAAATAGTTCTTTATTTATTTATCATTTATTTATTACTAATCCTGCGCAGTGTAAACTAAGAAGTCAGTTCAGAAACACTGTCTGTTCTGCATGGATTGAATTAAGAGCCTGAGGCCATTCTGTTTTAAAAATAAATAAATAAAAATTACATTGTCATACCACTCTGTCAAGTTGTGGTCGAACAACTCCATCAGAGTATTTAAAGTGAACTTTTTTGGCGCCAAAACCTATAAGCTGCTATCCTACCAACAAACCCTGCCTCTCCATCCCATATGACTGGCATCCCAACAGTTGGCATACAAAGTTCCCTACTTGGTGGCTGTCACTTTTCTTGGGGTTTTGAGGCGATGGCATTGGCAAGGCTCGTGCTCAAATAATTACTGGGACCCAGAGGAGATATTGACAAGTAATGTTCTGGTCTGATATAGTTTAGCGTAAGAGTCCTGTAATTGGAAGGCTTAGAAAGCTTCTGGTTGTCATGACTGTTACTTGCTCCAGTCTTGTTCATTTAGGGAAATGTCAAATTCTGTTTCTGTCTGTGATTCTGTTTCTGGTATTTTAGATCAAAAAACTAAATCTGTTGGTATTTCTTATCCCTGAAATGCCAACAGATTTAACCCTGGTGTCTGTTCTGGTTCTGTTTCTGGTCTTGTTTTGCATGTTTTGTCCTAGGTCTTTGCTGAGCCGATACCAGTTGCTCTTTAGTTTGTTCGGTCTTGTTGGTGTTTGGTGTTTCTGTTGTTATCATCATCAGGTGTGGACAGGTCCCCAGACCCCTGTCACCGTAGCCCCCCACTCCTGCTGTGTCTGTTTCGGTTTAATTCTTCGTTTCCCCACCCACTCCCATCTCTCTCCATCTCGGACAGTTCTGCTGTCATAAAGAAAGAAAGAAAAACAGAAAACAGCAGCAAAAGAAACTATTTTTGAATTTATCCAGCACCTTTCTCAAGCTCAAGGTTACTGTACAGAAAAGTGTCACAATATTGCAAAAGCTACCCCTCCCAGGGCCTGGGGGTTACCTGGCTAGACGCGTCCTTTCCAAATGTGTCAAATCCAACTAGAAATAATGTTGACAGAAGTAATAAAAATAATAGAGAGGATATTGATCAGGTTTGTCCTACATACTCAGCAATGTGCTCAGCAAAACTCTATGGGCTGTAAATTGCTTGTTAAGAGAAATGCTTTCTTTGATTGCATGATTGAACCTGATGATGATGATCTGAAAAATGAAATTGACAAATCAAGCTGCTGTAAGCTGTTAAAAGGGGGAAAAGTGAAAAACTGCTCAGTATGTTCCAGCTGTCTGTGTTTCTACAGCCTGGAGGAAGGTACAAGCCTCGGGGGACGCTACTGCGTCTCTGTGCTGCTAGACAGTTGGCCAAGCAGTCTGTCTATCCCTCCTGTGCTTCCTTTTCCTCGCGAGTGAGACCGGGATGAGAGAGGCTCAGTGACGGGCTTCTTCCACACTGTAGACTGTGTGAGAGAGCATTTGTTTTTAGAAGGGTTAGATTCTACAGTATGTTTTAACATTTTCAGATATAGAAATATAGATCCCAAAAGGTATCTACAAAATACAAAAAATCTGATATGTATTTCAAATACATATAATTAAAATAATACCCAATTCTGGTCAGTGTCGATACTGTTTTTAGAAATGTATCTGGTCACCAGTGGTCCTGTGCTGAGAAACTGACCAGTAATGGGTAGGCTATAGAGTGATTGACAGGTTGTGAATGGTAATAGATGGACTATAGCATGTAATTGTAAATTTACCAAATGCACCTATAAGATCTGTTCAAATGCAGTGTGGGTCCAAGGTGTGTGTTTCTACTAAAGTGGGTGGTGAGTGTAGATTCCATGGACCAACTATGGAAAAAACACTTGGTTGTCACAAGCTCTCACCTATATTCAGTGTCTTGTTGGAACCTTTCAGCTCTGCTCCCCTATTCATTTCCATACCGTGCCTCTCCTGTAGACCTGTCAGCTCTTCATTAACGTGGCCATTGACACGCCAGCCATAGACTACCATGTGACACTGGCCCAGTGTGCACTGCAGGTTTGTCTCACACACCCCGAGCTACAGAACGAGATTTACTGCCAGCTCATCAAACAGACACGCATGAGGCATTCTCATGGCCAGCCGAGCCCACTACAGGTAAGGTTGATCTCCAGCCCTTCTCTCTCACTCACACACACACACACACACACACACACACACACACACACACACACACACACACACACACACACACACACACACACACACAGAGACAGATAAAGAGTTGTGTGGAATTCTCCCATTCATTTTTAATTATGTTGAAATGTTTGGAATAAAGAAATGTTTTGTATAAGCATTTTCGAATACATTTTTACAGTTGTTGCTTCAGTATTCGGTCATTCTGCCTACGTCTGGTATGACAAATGATCCCTATATGTGTCTGGTGCATTCACTGTCATGGCCAGCTTTCTTGTCATCCCAAACCACATGCAAAACACACAGAGACGAAATAGCCTGCATCCAAGAAGGCAGGACAAATTCAACAATAAGACAAACAGTAAAACAATCCGAAGGACAAGTATTGTTAGGAGATATATTGTTATTTTTGTTTTTGTCTGTTCGGCGATTCACCGGAGAGCAACACGAGAATAACGGCAGTGACTCAGCTGGGAGGGCCTCTTTTTGCTTTGTTTACACCTGTGAACCATCACCATGGGGAGCATTAATGTGTTCCTCCACCAGAGGGTGGCTGGTGGATGCTGCTTGGGATTGCGTCTCAGCTGAAGTGAGTTACAGTTCTGTGTACCTTCGCCTCCGCAGGGTTGGCAGTTCCTGGCGTTGTGCGTGGGGCTCTTCCTGCCTCAGCACCCCATTCTGTGGCTTCTTGGGTGTCACCTCGAAAAGCACGCAGACGCTAGGTGAGCCTGGGCACAGCGTCCATGAGCAGGCGCGCAGGGCCTTGCGTACGTACACCGTGACTGACGAGCATGAAAAATGACACCCGGGCCTATCTGCCCGCAGGACAGAGGCGGGGAAGTACGCCATCTACTGCCAGCGCTCAGTGGAGCGGACCCAGCAGAGGGGCGAACGGCAGGCTCGGCCCTCCCGCATGGAGATCCTGTCCATCCTGCTGAGGAACCCGTACCACCACTCCCTGCCCTTCAGTCTGCCCGTGCACTTCCTCAACAGCACCTACCAGGTCCGCAGGGCGGAGGATGCACCCTGGAGAACCGCGCAGCCGTGGAAAGGTCTGTCTAACAATGCTGTGTGTGTGTGTGTGTGTGTGTGTGTGTTTGCATGTGTCTGTGTGTGCACGTGCGTTCTATTGGCAGGTCGTTGGTTTTGATGCTTCCACCACGGTGGAAGAGTTCCAGAGTCGCCTGAACCAGGACACGGGCATGAGGAAGACCGGCCAGTCCGGCTTCAGCCTCTACTCGGATGACCCCACCGGCCGAAACATAGAACACTACCTGCATGGCAGCCTTAAGGTCGGAGCCCCCACTGAGGCTCACGCCTCCAGCACACTGTCACGAGCAATGCCACAAAAGCGGCACCTCTAGCAGGAACGACAAATCACTGACAGTTATAGACATTCAGTGGGTTAAGTACGTTTCTAATCACCTTCTTGTCAAGCATCTTGTCTCCTGTCTTGACAATAAGAGACATTCAGCACACTGAATACACCCCTAATCTCCTGTCACGGCATCATGAAATGAAGCCAAGAGAGAGACAGCTTCCTTGTGTCATCTGAAAGGTAGTTGTGCCCACTTCCGCAGATCTGTGACATCATAGCTAAATGGGAACAAGCCTGTAAGGAGCTGCACACGGGCAAATGGGAGAATGCCCGGACAGTGAAACTCACGTACAAGAACAGGTAGCCCAGAAAAAGATCCTGAGAACCTCAGCTGAGGAAGATGCTACTGTACGCAACACCTCAGCATCCTCCATTACTCTCTTCCCCTTCTCTCTCTCTCTCTCTCTCTGTTTCCATCTGTTTCTCCTCCTCCCTCTACCTAGGTTTTACTTCTCCCAGCAGCTGAGAGGAGAGACGGAGAGAGAGCGCCTTCTCTTGGCATACCAGACAAATGAAGAGATTGCCGCCGGTCACTTCCCAGTGAACAAAGAGCTCGCCTTAGAGATGTCCGCTCTGCTCGCTCAGGTGTGCCGCAGGCTCAGAGGGAGTCCGTTCAGCCCCAAACCAGCAGGGCCGCATGCTTAAGCCATGATTCGCTTTCGCCTGCGTTGCCTAACCAGTTTCAACTCGTTTTGCTATCATTTGCATGGCTGTGTCCCAGCATGAACAGAATTCAAATCAAGAATTAAGCTCGGATTAAGAATGGGTTAAAGTCGATTAAAGTTGCGATTTTAGACTTGAACTGTAGCCAAATGTCCCTGGGTCTGGCTAATGTGGCCTTCCTGCGCCCCGCAGGTGGAGTTTGGTGACTTTGAAAAGCCGTTCCCCAGCGCGGCTGCTGCAGGCTCCGCGCAGGCTAAATCTAAGCAGACTCTGAAGCAGGTTCTTGAGCACTTCTACCCCAAGCACTACAGAAGAGCCTGCACAGAGGAGCAGCTGAGGTAAACACCCGTGGGTCCGGGTTACCAAGAGCTCCACAAAAGCAGCACTGTTGCAGTCAAATGAATTATTAAAAAAACAAATCTCACTACACCAGGAGTTCTGTTAGCACTCTGCCCTTGATTGAATGTCGAAGGTAGTGATGCATTTCTGCATTTGACCGTGGGCAGTGCAGTGTGTGGAGCTGGCGAGAAAGCCAAAATGGTAGGACATAACGCTTTTACTACTGGAACAGCACAGTGCCAAGTTATTTTGGCCTTCTTCCCAACTCTACATGCTAACATGCTCTGGCTCACGTGCTCTAACCCAGGGGTAATCCCTTTTCCATGCAACTCAGCATGTGATCTGGGACATCTCTGAACGTTGTGACGGAATCACAATATCCGTGTGTCACTGTAATGAATAGCACTTTATGAAATTCTCAAAAGTTCTATTGATGTATATAGCAAGACAGTGTGGATGGAGAGGCAATTCAGAAATTAGTTTTTCAGAAATTACCATTCTAATAACAATCTCTTTATAAAGGCCCCAATTGCCACCACGTTGCGACTGTTGGGCCCCTGAGCAAGGCCCTTAACGCTCAACTGCTCAAATAGTATCCAGTCACAATTGTAAATCACTTCCCATAAAAGCATCTGCTAAATGCTGTAACATAACACATTTTCCAGGAGTTTGTGAGGATCTCTCCCTAATTGGCATTCCTGATTTTGGTTGGCCTTTCAAGAAATCTCAATATGTGTATATCTTAAAGGAACAAAATACCTTCTAAGACTAGGTAAACATCTCTGTGGAGAATATAATATTCTGTATGGAATACAACAGCGCATTTGGCATATTTTCATTGGACATGTTGCTGTTGGGTCACAGAGCAGAGAGTTACAATACACATTTCTATCTATCTATCTATCTATCTATCTATCTATCTATCTATCTATCTATCTATCTATCTATCTATCTATCTATCTATCTATCTATCTATCTATCTATCTATCTAGATAGATAGATAGATAGATAGATAGATAGATATAGATATATATATGTGAGAGCAAGAGATTCAACTGTGTGTTTAACATTACTGTATTCCTTTAATATCAGTGCAGTCTCTGGGTTTTGTTTTATTTTAGCTTCATGTTTGTGGCTGCTCCATTTCTTGCTCGCTTGTTTCACCAGGCAGTTGGGTCAGAGGCTCTCGGTCCGCTGGGCGTCCCTGAGGGGCCGGGGTTCCTCTGAGTGTGTGCGCATCTACCTGACAGTGGCCCGCAAGTGGCCTTTCTTCGGAGCAAAGCTGTTTGAGGCCGAGGTAAATGTGAACATTTTTGTGGGTCAGAATCTGTCCAAGTGTCCAACCAGTGGAAAATCCTTAAAGCACCTACCTGCTCGTTTATGGTTATAAACTTTTACCTATAGATTTTTTGAGTAATTTATGATGAACTGGCAAAGTATGACTTGTTATTCACAAGTTTCATAGGGACTCTTGTTCTCAGGGTTCACACACACAGCTTAACCACACCGATCCTCCGTGCTGTGTCACTCACCAACACCACTTCTTCTGGGCTGTTTACGTTGCTGTCAGTCATGTGATCTGACACACCCTCACAGTTATGAGCAGGCAGCAGATTGGAGTTTTTGGCACATTTAAATTGTGTGTATGTGTATATGTATTTCTTTGCTTCCTCCCTATAGCCCCTGAGCCCTTCTCCACAGCAGAGCACGCGTGTGTGGCTGGCAGTACACGAGGGAGGCCTGAGTGTGCTGGAGTTCACATCCATAGTAAGAACACCTCTCTGAAATATGCTGCCCTTACCTGGTGATTCCTATTGCGTTATAAAGACCCATGTTTCCTTCCTTCCTTTTCAATTGTTTAGAAACTCCTGGTGTCCTACTCCTTTAGGAAAATTCTAACGTTTGGAGGTTGTCGTCAAGACTTCATGCTGGTGGTGGCTCAGAGTTCCGGCACCAGCCCGACCAGGGAGAAGCTCACTCGGAAGCATTTGTTCTCCATGAACCCTTCTAAGGTGGGGTAGTTCAAACCCCGTCTTATCCGTTTGCGTAAAGTAAATCTGCATGCTAAAATCCACTATGGCTCAGTGAGTCATTGTTTGCAAAGTTATAGGCCTGCTTACTGCAGAAATTTTTATTTGATGTTCTTGTACCTGTACAAACATAAGCGGAAGATTCAGGCGTGTGTGTTTCTGTGTCGTGCTGGCCAGATCTTGGAGTTGACCCTGCTTCTGGCCGGCTACATTAACAGTGCCCATCAGCAGAAGTCAGCAGCGCACCATCTCTCGGCCCCAGCCCTCCTGCTGGGCCAGCCTCACTGCGGAGAGCCATGCAGCAACTCCCCACCTGCAGCCTGCTGCAGACCCAGCAAAGCCCCCACCCTGCTCTGAGGCTCCCCCTAGTGGATATTTGCTACACTACCGCAGGACCTGGAGCTGAGGGCGGGCGTGCACTAATATTCAAAGTGGAGAGGAACAGGTGCAAGACTTCTTTATGTGGCCTGTGGTCTTTCCTTTCATTGTACTTGCCATATAAAAAGCATCTGAAGTCACTGTGTTAATCCATGTCATGTATGTCAGAGGTCTACAATGAAGTCCTAGGTGTTATAGTCCATCGGCCATAGCCAGCATTGCACAACCAACCATAAGCAAATTTCATTTTAAAGAAATATATGCAAACGTTAACCAAAGACCCATCCTATTATTCTAATCAATTTATGTGTTCCATGATTTAAGACTGATATAGTCCAGAGACATGTTTGCGCTAACTGAGGACATTCCAAATTAATAAGTAATTTATTTACTCTTCTCCCAAATAAACCCTAGAAAATGTTAAAGCTGAACAGTACATCGGAGGGGTGTATAAGTTTTTTTCAAAGTAATGCAAGTCATTCCATGAGTGTTAGCATGTAGATAAAGTTGATTTTGACAGGTTATAAAGTGATTACTGAATTTCTACAGAATGAATGTTTGTTGGCATTGTTTCTCTGTGCAGATCTAGACTGTCAGAATATCACTGTGTGGTAAAGAATCACAAAGGAAAGAGAAAATGTTTGTGTTAACTATACCTCAAGTTAAAAACAGGTAGTGGCAGGTTCCTCTCAGTTTAACATGCGACATCATTTTATTTTGTTGTTATCTTGTAGCATTTGAGTTGAATTAAAACCAAAGCAACACTTTCATTCAGTGGTTTAACATTGATTTCCCATGTTTGTTATTTGTCCAAACAAGTTGTGTGTGATCATTTGGTGTCTTACATAGACAATCTTACAAGGGAAGCTCAACAATGAACTGGTTATCGGAACAAATGGATATCAACGTATGTCCTAAGTTATTTCTCTTGGAAGAGACCCTTGTAGTTTTGCAAGGTGTTTTTTTGTTGTTGTTTTTGTTTTTTTGTTTTTCCCCTTCTCAGATGAAACTACAAATGAAAGCTGAAAGCTCCTATTCGCCTTTCCGGTTTCACTGAGTCACCAGCAGCTTCATGGTATCGTCGATAGTAGCAACTACACAGTCCCTCCTACCACTGTAAATGTCCTTTCTGATTGGCTTTTTATGTTGAACCGCCTTGGATTGCCATGGATACACACTGAGAGTGACTACTCATTTCATGTATCAAGAAGCCTAACTGTGACCTGCCCAAACCTGTCCAAACTAGTCTCTGACACAAAGGTTGCAGGCTGTGTTGTGAAAAGATTGAAAAAAGAGAACAACAAAGACAAATGGCTGGGAAACAAATGAAAAGTGCGCCACAGAAGGCACAATTTAGAGTGTGAAACAACAATTATAGGCACTGATAGTTCCATTTGGTTAATTCAGAACATCAAAGTGTCCGCCACCACAAAAAAGTGAAACAGTTAGAGAAGGTAAAGCAGGAAGTTGGCAACATGCTTCTCTTCTAAACTTTTTAGACAAACATTTGAGTGCCAGAGGGGAGTTGGTGACGGAACAGAATTCAAACGATTTGTTTACATTTGCATGGACTGAGGGAATTGGAGAGATGTTAAATTACAGAGTTGGGAGGACTGGATATATTGTGTATATAGGTATATTAATGGCCATATTATGGCTTTACCTCAGGGCAGCAATGTGAAAGCCAGTTTGGCATTATCAAGGATATTGAGGAGGCTACATCAAGCTCGCTGCTGCTTTGTGGAGCCAGTTAAATTTTACCAGCAAGTTAGCCATTCAGGTGTGTGTTTGTTAAAAGCTAACACATTCCTCAAAATGAAATTGGTCACGTCACTTGGTTGAAACTGAGACGCAGAAAGAGCAGTTTGTGAGTGTCTGACTATACCACAGCCCCTTCTGTAGCACTGATCCTTGTCAGACAGGTCTAACCTGGTTCCAGCCACAAGCATTAGTGTCATGCAGGTTTAATCCACATGTATTGTTTCTGTGATGATTTTTCTTAATAAAGTGTATTTAATTAATATTACTCACCACTTACTATAATTTATTACTTACTATGACTACTCGGACACTCACTCATACATTCACAGTTTCTGAATGTATCTGTGGCTGTAAACAATTTGTCAGTTACTCTCAACCCATTTACCAGGTGCTATTTGAGTGTGGACTCAATAGTGTTGTTTTTGCCAATCGTTGGCAGTGCGGGACTGAGAGATGTAAAAATATCCTATGGTGATAAACTGACCACAGAGCAGGAGTCGGAGAACAGCAAACACAAACTGCATGGCAGTATTTTTGCAGTGGTTTCTGAATGTACACCTACATGTTCTGAGTTTATATAAAGTTTCTGAAGAAATATGTACCGTGAAATATAGGGAAAGCATTTAATATACCATCATAATGTCATAAAGTTCTTTCATGTATTAATATAAAACAGGTCCTTGCTAAAAATCAGTCCTGAAGATGTATTCTGTGAATACAGGTCTCTTGACAGAACATTCAGGCTGAGGAGGACCATGGTGACTTTTGAATGCAGAATTAAAGGTTCATTAAAAAGAATGTGCCGCCACCTCCATGAGAACAGGCATGGCAGCCACAGACATTCCCTGGTTGCCTGAACTGGAGGGAAATGCAAATATTGTGCCCGTGTTTCTAACGTAAGCTCTTGTGTCTAGGTAATGTGTTGTGCTGATGACACCATCCTCCCTAGACAAAAAGAAAAGAAGAATGTAGAATACTAACTGCAGGACAGCAAACACTGATTTTTCTGAGACATTGAAACAGACTATTTGGAAAATACACTTCCAAGTAGGATTTAGGTGGAACTAGTACATGTAGTTATAGGCAAATGTGCACCTAATATGGAAGGTGTCCAATTACAAGTCTATGCTAGGAAATGACAGAAGCACATGGGGGGGGGGGGGGGGGGGAGCCATTGTGTTGAAGAAACAGAGCAGCCAGTGTGGGAAAGGAGGGGGAGACTCAAACCTGTACAGCTGGTTTTTTGGACTCAGGCTTAAGTCATGTATTGGATTACATTGCCAGTGGAGATTTACCAGGCACCCTTTTCAATCTAAAACTAGTTAAACAATGTCCAGAAAATGACTTCCATTTAATTAAACAAGTGAAAGCCATAAAAGCACTGGAGGTGGTTGATTATGACAACATTTAAACAACCTAATGAGGAAAAACAGCACAAAGTACGTATGCAAGCAAGAGAATTGCTCAGTAAAGAGTGGTTAGCATATGAAAGTCCCTGAGGACATTCAAAGCAAGCAGTATCAACAGGGCAGAGGCTCCACCCTCCCCCAAGACACAATGCTTTTCCACAGAGTAAATACCTGAAGCAGTGCTCACCCTCACCTACATTTATTGCAACACAGGTGAGAATAATGCCATAAATCCAGTCATGAATTCCAGTGTAAAACTGCTTTAATGAAAAAAAACTGGTTGAAGTAGTGTGGTTAATTTAGAACTGGACCATTATGAAATGTTTTTTTTTTTTTAAACTAAAGACAAACACCTTTTTAAAAGGTGTACACACCCTTGGTATGACTATCACCCTACATGTCACAAGGCTGTGCTGACTGGTTCAGACATTCAAAACCAAGACACCAGATAATCTTACATGAGACATCACTGGTAGAGAAACTTTTATTAAAAACACAAACTGTACATATTAATTCCACCAAAAACACTAGTCAGATTTCATTAAATAGACAACATGGCCATGTTTAGACATGGCTATTCTTCCTTAGATTGCCATCTAACCCGATTGGGACAGTCTTGACTGCATGCTTAAACACAGCTTAAGGGTAACTAGAGATCCATTTTTGTTTAAAAACAACTTCACGGAACATGTAACAGGCACTTTCTGAACCCCTTAAAAAAAAAAAAAAGCTTAAAAGCCAAACAATATACAGTAGACGCCTACACAATGCCCCAGTGTGAAGACAAACAGCATTGGTTTCATGGCAGCTTTTATGACATGTTCTCCATCTCTCTGGCCTGCAGAGCAAACAGAACAAATGAACCAGTTATAAGGGGTGGGGAGGAGCCACAACACTAGATGTGCATCAGGAAGCATCTTGCACTTGGATGTTTCAGAGTAAACTACCCACCTGTGCTTTGGTGTACTGGGCCTTGCCCCGCTTCCTAACAAAGAACTGCAGAGAGAATTTAATTCCATTAAAAGTCATGTCATGGCAACAAATGCCTTTTCAGATCCAGCTTATGTAGGCAGATGGATATACTGACCAGAACAAGGAGACCAGTGACCACTGCAAGGATAACCACAACAATGACCGCAATGATGCCTCCAGTCAGTTTCTGCATCGTGAACGTAGGGGCGACTTCATCGACATAGTACACCAGGATGCTATCCATGGTCAGGTTGGTATTGCCAACCTTGACTTGAAAGGGCGTTTGGTCTTTGAAGAGGGGCAGGACTTTGACCTAGAAATAAAAGCATATAGCTCAGCATCACGCGAATCCAACAAACGTGTAATCCCACATGATCAGGCACAAAAGCTGAAAATTGCATCTTTAGAAACTTACATCTTTCTCCATATAGTATGCCATACGGGACAGATCTGTACCACGGTCTTGCTTATCCTTCTCAACATCCACAACAATCAAATGAGCATCGGCATCATACTGGGGAAGGGGGGGAAACCCACCATTATGACCTGCAGGACTACCACACTAATAGAAAAAATAAATTAATTAAGTGGTCTAAAGTGGTCCTTACCTGAACTTGCTTCACAAATGTAGGAGACAGGCCATAACGACTCTGCATGGTATTTGAAATCCCCCTGCGGTATACATAATAGCAAGTTAGTCTAGCACAACAGACTGAAGTCACTTAAATCCTCTTGGACAACTTGCTACTACAGGTTAACCTAAAAAGGCTGATTACATACGTCTTCAGTACGTTGGAATCAAAAGTGCCAGCTTCTTTATGCTTCAGCTGGAGACGGACCCAGCTAAAGAAACAAGATGCATCATTAGCCAAGCTGTACCAAGAGTTGGTTTTGTTTTTTTTAAAACACAGAACATACCATCTTAACTGCAGACAGGTACAGAGTACCAAGTACCGACAGCAACATGGGAGTTACATATGGAAGACTAGGACGGCAAAGGCACTCACTAGGTCTCCACTGGTTCACATTTCATGTTCTTGTCGCCTTTATCGCTCCTGCGGACACCTGCGCTGTTAACACACCAACAGGTGTCGGTCTTGTTGCACTGGATAGCCTTGAAACGACCGTCAGCCTCGCACTCGGGGTCGTAAATGCCGTCATTATCCACAAACGCAGTCTCAACTGGCTTGCCACCGATTGATCTTGTCTCCAGGTTATTCCTGGCGCGGTACATCTCTGCTTTCATGAGGAAGCACTTGGGAACCACTGCAAAGAGAAGGCAAGTGTTAGCTGCCTACCCCGTATACGTTTCATCTCCATTTCCGCTACAAAGACCAAGTTGCGAACACTCCCCATGGACTTATGTTGACATCGTCTTCAGATACAGATTAAACAAAAACATCAGGAACTTACGATTATTGCAGTTCAGAATCTGTTTATCTCCATTATCAATAGTTATACCACACGATGGTGGAGTTCCGTCACAGGTGGCCCATTTCATGGTTCTGCACGTGTCTGGAGGATTAAGGTTAACAAAGTTAGAGAATGTACAGTAGAATTATACATTTTTCGCAATGTTTCCCGCTGGAGATGAAAACACTATAGGAGCCTCTGTTTTGAGCAGACATGGGTGTGGCCCGAGTGTTTAGCCAATAGGTGTTCCACGGGAGGGGGAGGAAGAGTGCAGCGCAAGCAGGAGGGGGCTCCCCTCCCCAAGTCGTTTACAAGCGCTTGCTTCCTGCGCCAAATACATCAAATAACTACCGTCCAACGACAACCAATCCTCTTATTGGGACAGTAGCTGGGGACCCAAGACATCCCAGTTGAATAAACTAAACGCAAGCCACAGTTGACAACTTAAAATGCAAAGCCAATTTTACAGCTCAGCCCTAAAGAGTGATTTATGTAAAAGGCACTCACCTTGTGCCGAAGCGCCGACGACAAACGCCAGAAGACACAACGCAAGTATGGTTTTCATCGTAGAAACCAGACCCAAACACAAAAACGTCTCAGAAGAACTCAAAGCCAAAAAAAAAAAAAAAAAAACCCACAAAAACCTTTCTTCCAAACTCTTCAAAAAGAAAGGATTAGAAATTGTAAAAGTTATAATCCAGATCAGGTTTTTCACACAAATCTACGTCGAGTTTACTCCCAACTAAAAGCACACCAATATATATCCTCACCTGGCTCCTGCACTCAACTAACATCAACTCGCTGCAGGTGGCAAGTTATACCTGTGCAGTGATGTGACGTGAGAAGAAGACCCGGATATGGGCGGGGCCTGTCCTATCTCAAACTTGTATCGTGTCCTCTTAACCATATTTGGTAAAGCTCCTGTTTCGGTTGAGAAAATAAAGTTCTTCAAACTTCGACTAAAGCGATGAACATGAATTATTTCTGTTGAATATAGGATTTATGTTTACGAGTTATTATTATTAATGTTCATTTTTTCTGGAAGGCACTGGTCCTTTCTCTCTCTCTTTCTTTCTATGTTAAGAAACCTGTAGGTTCAAACCAGATGAACAAGTTTCGACGACGGTAGTGCCTCTGGCCCACTAGCTTTAAAAACATATATATATATATATATATATATATATAATTTATTTTTTTTCCTGAAAAGGCTAAAAACTGACACTGTGAAATGGCTCGTAAAGTTACACTCTACGACTACCGCTATTTCCAGCAGTTCAGTCACGATTAATACCTCAGTGATACCCAACAAAACCCGAAACTGACGTCACATTTTCTGAGTTCAGTTTTGGAATATCTGTCAGTGTCTGATTATAAAATTCTTGTATAGACCAGTGATGGGAAAAGTATATTACACAAATCCTTCACCTAAACAAAAGACGAAATTATGTGATATAATAATCTTTTGTTAAAAGTGAAAAGGGTTTCTCTTAGCTTCAATACATATATTCACAAAAAGTAAATATTTTAAAGATATATATGTAATGTCTCCTCAAATATATGTGGTTTCTTATGCATCTATTTGGATCAACAATTTCTATTCACTTTATACTTTTTCTATCGTTATAAACTCACCAAAAGGTGATAATGTGCTAAATAGGCTATCAAAAATCAATGTCTTCAAAGAGTGACTAAACAAATGCCTAAAAAGCCAATTTATTATCATGGTTGAGTTTTGTACTGTTCACTCTCCCTTCTCAATACAGCTCTAATCTTTGTTGAATGAACAGGCTTAATGGTAAATAATGAGTAATAAAGTAATAAGCATTATAGCTAATTTTGTCAGCATCAGTTTCACTGTTCCCTACTTAACATATAAAGCTGTTGTCATTTTTCCTTTTTTTATTCTTCAATATTTCATTTTGCCACTTTCATTTTATTTTATTTTTTCAAGTTCATTGGCCACTTATTATTGAAAGCCAGTTGTTTTGGGGTTTATCCTGTTTGCCCGGTGTGTTTATTGTTGTTTCAGGTGATGTCATTCCTTTTACCTAACAAGGCTGTTTTGCCACACCTTCTTTACCCTTCGGTGATGAAAAGATTAATAGTTGAAAAAGGGTATAAGATTGTAGTGTCACAAGGTCATTTTCTTCTGGGTTTCAGGCTGCTTATGTTTTAGCAGTGTGGGGAAGGTGTTTACGTTAAAACTGAAATTAATGCCTACCCTCAAAGTTTAAAAAAATACAAAGGATAAAACATCTCTAAAACATCTCTTTGATGTGGGAGAAAAACACATGAACAGGAAGCAATAATGTTGGATTACTGGTTAGCATTGGTATCTTTCCAAATGAAGTTAGTATTATGAACCAAGAATGTTTTGGACATGCTAATCTACATTTTCATCTTTATCTCATTGCTTCTTCACAAACACAGTAGCTAATATACTAGCATTTCCATGTACATTATGTTATATAACAAAGAAAAAACCAAAGGAACCTAGGTACAGTACTTATTTAACAGAGTTTTAGTTAATGATATCCATGTGTCAGATCTAGAAAATAATCATTCATGATTTCTATATACCTGGTTTTGCAAGTCATAGTACTATCAGAAACACCAGCCAGGTTTTTATTAATTATTCGGTATTAATGAAGAAATAAGTAAAGAAACAAACATGAAGTTAACCGTAGTTTGCCTATATGAAGACAGTATCAGCATTTATATATTGTTCACCAAACATGATCTTTAAATGAACTTTTTATATTTATATCACTGGTAAAATGACAATATAAAGCTCTTTTATTTTATTCCATCACCTACAACATAAAGGTCCATGTCAACTATGAGCTACCGTGTAGATTCATTTAGAACTTTTGCAAGTCAGTATTTTTGAAAGTTTGAGACTTGTGCTAATTCAATTTAGGATATATCTGCAGTCAAAATAGCAGTTTAAGATGTTTAAAATATTTATGTTTTACATATTATTAATTCCACATTCTAATACAGTAAGATTTAGTCATAATTTAGTCATGATCATCATTCAAGATATCTCTGACACTATTATGAGTAGTCACACTGAAGGTACTTAAACTAAAAATGGCTTAATCCCTTAATAACGAACTAAATTGGAGTTACTCATAGGGTCATGTGTGCCAGAAGAGTATATATGTAGATATGTACTGAGTAGACATGAATACAACAGTGTGGCAGATGATCAAAGATGCTTAATGAACACTGTTCAGTCCTCTAGTCTAAAGCTTCATTACGAATCCCATTTGTCTAATGTGGTTTTCCCCATGGCTGTTATCAAGTACTTGGGAAAATATATATTTGACTAAGAGTGTTCAAGATTTCCTTAAATATCAAAGCTTTTGACCTGCTTAAGGTATGACAATGCTGCCTCTCCCATAGGTGACTGGGGTTCAGACCCCATGCAGGCCAGTCCTATGCCAATAAGAGTCCTTGGCCAAGACTCCAAACACTAAATTCCCATACCTCTGTAACATGCTTGAAATTATAAGTCACTCTGGATGAGAGTGTCTTCAAATGTAAATATCCTATTTTCAATAACATTTTGTTCAATTACTTTTAAGAATAATAAATAAAAAGAGGTGATGAATACATAAAGAGAGAGAATATTTATTGTCAATATACATGAGTACAATGAAATTTTGTTGACAGCCTTCCCCAAGCAGCAAAACATACTCTTGCAAGTGTGTCGAATATATTCTTTTATCCAGTGACATAAATACATATGAAACTCCAGATGTGGAATTCTTACTCATGTTAGTGGTGAGTGAGACATGGAAGTGCAAATTTGAAACATAGCAGAACCAACTCATTCCCACTTAAAAAGGGCCTCGTCTGGAGCACTGCAGGTGTTTTAAGGAAGATGCCTTCACAATGAAATAAGACTCTGCATTGTTGCCACATGTGTTTTATGGGAAAGGACAAGTGATAGCCAAAAAAAAAAAAAAAGCAGTTGGCTTGCAAGGAGGACAAAACATGACCATAAGAAAATATGGGTGTTCCCCTTTTGGTTGGTTTAAGATATCAAGGTACTGTTAGACGGTCCATTGTGCTCCGTCTCCAGAGATGAGAAAGTGTAAGTGAGAGAGAGCCTTCTCATCCAAGGTCGAGGGACAGTGCGAGTCCAAGGGGCCAGAGAGAAAACCCACGCTGCCTTCCCCAGTGCCAATCTCATTATTTTGGGTTCATTTGTGAGATATGCTGTGAGTATTTCTCTATTTTAATTCCCTCGTTAGAGTCAAAAGTATTTATTTAGCCAAGGTATACTTGGTGTCAGCTTCCTGTCTTTTTGATTTGGGAGCTGGGTCATCTGGTCTTTCAGTGCTTTGAGCATAATATAAATGATGTACATACATACAAGGCAATTTAATGCAACAGAACATTGAAGTAAGAATAAGAATACATCAAATCAAAGGACAAAAACATCACTTAATCGTTGTTATCTATAGTCATTCATATGTATATATTGGTATCAATAGGATACAGTTGCAAGTATTTCGTGTGACTTCCCGTGACACTTGATCAATAGCAGGAAACGATTCTGGGAAGTATTGAAAGAAACCAGATGATTACTTCAGAAAACCTCAGGACAGCCTCCCCAAAAGTGTTCAAGATGTGCTTAGTGCCAGTGGAGCTCACACAAAATACTGACATTTGCTTGAAAATTCTGAAAATTGTGGGTTTTTAAAAATTTTGTGTACATATTTTTTGGATTTTCTGTTATGACTCTTAGTAAGGGGACTGAGAAATAATTATATTATTGCTAATACTATATATATATATATATATATATATCTTACATAATGTGAGTATAACTGCACGAACATATCTTCTGATGACACGTTTAAGTTGAAGTTGAACAATGCCAGATTTAAGCCTACAGGGTGTAATTATGTTACACCTGCCTTGTGTACTCTCAGACAGCCAGATTGCTTAACAACACCTTTCATTATTTGAAAGGGAGCTAACAAGTATCTGTATATATCCAAATTATTGAGTTGTCCTTTATAAAGAACCAAAGAAAGCAGGAAAACTGTGAAACATAAAAATATGGATATTTACATAAAAATATACATTATATCAGGTGTTATAAGAACCATTTTAGAAAGAATAAGTATCTATTCCACTTTAGAGTGAAGATGACTCAATCAAACTACTTCCTTGAAGGTGCTTGCACAACCAAGGAATCTCTTTTGGGTCTGAATGCCAGCTCCTCTCCTCTCTATTATGCTGTAGGCTATGACTCCTACATTATGAGTTTTGTGACTTGTGAAATTTGAAATTGGACACTGTTACATTACCTTTTTTTTGTTGTATGTACAAATAGATTACCTTTACAGTCAGGTGAAACCAAAAACCATGGCTTATACTCCCATATAATCATCTATCACAAATTGGCCTACTTCCTCACGCTGACGTCTTTCTGCTTTGAATAAAGGATGCCTCATCGTTCATCAGAATCTAGAGCACATTAAGAACTTAATCTCTGAAATAATATAACATTATTCATTTCAGTCTGTTTCATTTCATCCTTTGACCTATCTGCAGAGAACTGGTGTGGCAGCAAGTGTTTGTTTCCACCCAGAAGGAGCTCATCTGAGTCCATTAGTTTAATCAGCTGGTGGACTGGGTGTGCAGTGGACACATGCAGATAAAATTGTCCTCTGCTATATTAGATTAATGTTCTTCCCAGTTCTCTGTAACTCCCATTGCACATTCCGATGCTCTCCCAGCTTCTGGCACAACTGTACCAGAATACACGGTGTTCTTGTTTGCTTAATTCAGGGGGTTTTGGGAGCGGCGATGAAGCAAAAAAATGTGAACTGGACTGAGTTTGAGAACATCCCCTGGCTGTGTATTCAGAACTCTAGAACAGGTTTATCATATCCTGATAACACTCTGACGTTCTCTCGTGCAGGGCTTTATTGTTGTGCCTGGTGTGTTTATGCGCTGCACCCACATACACCAGCGCAGGTGAGTCACGCCTTCAGATTTTGGGCATTATGTTTTCCACTGCTTTTATCCCAAAGGCACTTGCACTGATCCATCTCTCCCTTTTCATAGCTGGTAGTGTCCAGGACTGTCTAGCAATAGGGAAGACATGCCATGCCTACGCAGAGTGTGCCAAGACACGGGACAGCTTCACCTGTGTTTGCCTGTCCGGATTCAGCGGAGATGGGATCCAGTGTGTGGACATCGACGAGTGTGCCATGGGGCTCAACAGCTGCAACCCAAAGGCACACTGTGGCAATACCCTGGGGAGCTACACCTGTGTGTGCTTGGATGGTTACACCGGCAATGGCTTCCAATGCACGGACATCGATGAGTGCCTGACAGGAAACGGCGGCTGCAACGCTGATGCAGTTTGCATCAACATAGACGGCGGCCGGGATTGCCAGTGCAAGAATGGCTTCAGCGGAGACGGATTTCAGTGCAAGGACAACAACGAGTGCCTCATGTCAGGCCGCTGTCACTGGAATGCAACATGCACCAACAACCCTGGTTCATACATATGTACGTGCAACCCTGGATATAAAGGCAATGGAATCTATCTTTGCCTAGATGTTGATGAGTGCACCGAGACCCCAAGCGTGTGCTCGGCCTCGTTTGGATTCAAGGGCTGCCAGAATCTGCCAGGGACATACCGCTGCCTGTGCAGCACAGGTTACCAGAGCAATGGGCAAACATGCATGGATGTCAACGAATGCATGAGCAACATCTGCAGTCTGTTCGCCACGTGCGTGAACACGCCCGGCTCATACCGGTGCACCTGTCAGGAAGGCTACATAGGGAATGGCTTGACCTGCGTGGACATCAATGAATGCAACGGAGTGAACAGCTGTGACCAAAACGCAGTGTGCACCAACGTGCTGGGCAGCTATGAGTGCTCCTGCCGCCCCGGGTTCCTGGGGAGCGGCCTGCAGTGCACAGACGTGAACGAGTGTGCCGTGAACAACATCTGTTCAGCCAGCGCGACCTGCGTCAACACCGCCGGATCTTTCTACTGCAACTGTGGCCAGGGCTACGTCTTCAACAAGACACAGTGCCAGGACCTGGACGAGTGCGCCATAGGACACTGCAGCCCGTATGCCTCCTGCGTCAACTTCCCCGGTTCCTTCACTTGCGCATGTTTGCCCGGCTACAGCGGCAACGGCCTGTCCTGTTCCGACGTGGATGAGTGCGCCTTGTCTCGGAAGTGTCATGCATATGGTGTCTGTGTGAACCTGCCTGGGGGTTACAACTGCAGCTGCATGGCGGGTTACAGCGGGGACGGCGTGACTCAATGCTCGGACGTAGACGAGTGTCTCACCAACAGTGGTGGGTGCAGCAGCAGGGCCTCCTGCATTAACACCATGGGCTCATTCACCTGCGTCTGCCCATTGGGGTTCAAGCTGGCCAACGTCACTGTCTGCCAAGACATCAACGAGTGCCAGTCGCTGGTAAAGCCTTGTAAGGCCAATGAGAGATGCTCCAACACAGAGGGATCTTATGAGTGCCCTTGTGAGATGGGGTTCAGCAGGCCCGTCAAGGACGCGGCGTGCTCCGATACTGACGAGTGCTCGATGGGCTGGCCGTGCCACCCCAACGCCACGTGCCTCAACTCCGTCGGCTCGTTCGCATGCACCTGCAAGCGCGGCTTTAGCGGGAACGGGTCCACGTGCGTAGACGTGAATGAATGTGCGGAAGCTGGCGTGTGCCACTCACGTGCGCTTTGCTTCAATATCCCTGGTGACTTTTACTGCCGGTGCCAGCAGGGCTTCGAAGGGGATGGTTTCACCTGCGCTGACGTGAATGAGTGTGCACTCTCCAATTCCACCTGCCCTTCTTTCTCAGTATGTATAAACTCTCCTGGCGCATATGTCTGCTCTTGCCTGAACGGCACAGTGGCGTACAACAACACCTGTGCTCCACCCGTGAAGACCTGCAACCCCCATTGCCATCCATATGGACTCTGCCACCCCTCATCTACTGGATACCAGTGTGTGTGTGACATGGGGTTCGATGGGGACGGACTCGTTTGTTCAGACATTGACGAATGTCAGGCGAAAGTGTGCCCCAAGAATGAGACCGTGTGTGTGAACAGCCCTGGCTCCTTCTCCTGTGATTGCAAAATGGGCTACATTCAAAATGGAACTGAATGCAGTGGTAATTGTTTGATACACACTGTATGGGTTTTGTATGCACAGTATATCAATCATATTCCTACCCACATTTTAATTCTGCCCTGTTCTAAAAATCCTACCCAAATGTCGCCATATTCCGCGTTTTCTCTATGTATCACATCAAAACATAATAGGTCCTCCTTAGGCTTTTGAACCAGTGAAAGTGTGAAATAATACTCGAGTGATTTAATTTTTTGTTGGTCTTGCTATTGTTTCCTTCACATTCTTCTTCTACTGTTTTCTTGTCCATCACCCCCCCCCCCCCCCCCCACCAACCGACATCAAGATGAGGATGAGTGTACGTCTGGAACAGATGGATGCAGTGATTTTGCGCAGTGCGTCAACACTGTAGGGAGTTATCTGTGCTTCTGTCTCAGTGGCTTCACTGGTGATGGGAGAAACTGTGCTGGTAAGCCATCTTCTCCAACCATAAGCTAGTTGTTACACCTTTGTTTTGTCTGTACTTTCTCTTTAGCATCTTTTTAGTACTTTTAGGGTCGTTTCCCTGACCCTGTCCCATTTTGGATGACTTATAGACATTGATGAGTGCCAGTCTCAAAATGGAGGGTGCCACCCTGTCGCCGGCTGCATTAACACCCCTGGCTCCTACAAGTGTGCCTGCCCCACTGGCATGCCCGGATCAGGGTTTGATTGCACGGATGTGGATGAATGTTCAAAGAATTCCACCTTGCCCAGCAACTGCAGCCAGTTCGCCATGTGCAACAACACCGTGGGTTCCTACCTGTGCCAGTGCCTGGATGGGTACCAGGGCGATGGCTTCACCTGCGCGGACGTGGACGAATGTCTGACCCCATCACGCTGCAGGAACAACATGACTTGCCTCAACACACCTGGGTCATACAGCTGCAGCTGCACGTTGGGAGCAGTCTACGACTACGGCACCTGTGTGAGCGAACGGGAATGCGGCAACGCCACCGCCAGTTGCGGCACCAGCTCCGAGTGCAGTGCCATACTGGGTTCCCACTACTGTGCCTGCAGGAAGGGCTTTTATGGAAATGGGATGCAGTGCAGCGACGTGGACGAATGCAGCCCAGCAGGGGGCGGGAGCCCTCCGTGCCCGCGGTCAGCACACTGCTTCAACACAGAGGGCTCGTTCTACTGCCAGTGCTGGCAAGGTTACCAGCGCAATGGTTCGCGCTGTGATGACATCAATGAGTGTGACATGGGCAACTTCACATGCCCGGAGCGCAGCACCTGCCTGAACGTAAACGGGGGTTACCGCTGTCCGTGTGACACCGGCTTCGTTGCCAACAATTCCCTCTGTTTAGACGTCGATGAGTGTGCCACCCATCTGGCGCAGTGTCCTAATTCTTCTGACTGCCATAACACAATAGGGTCCTACTACTGTGAGTGCTGGAAGGGCTATACTGGTAATAAAACATTCTGCGATGACTTTAATGAATGCCTGTATAATTCGACATGTCCGGAACACAGCACATGCGTCAACACACCCGGTTCCTTCTTGTGCCCATGTCAAGTTGGGTTCTCCAGTAACGGCACCAACGGCGCCCTCTGCAAGGACATAGATGAATGCGTAGATTTGGGCCCGTTGTGTGCTAACGGCAGCTGCGTCAACACGGCTGGCTCCTTTTACTGCATGTGCAGCAGAGGATTTTGGAGTAATGGGACAGAGTGTCGTGACATAGATGAGTGCTCGGGGGCCCAGAATGGGACAGTATGCCAGCCTTACTCCACTTGTGTGAATGTCCCAGGCTCATATGAGTGCAAGTGCAATTTGGGCTTTCAGCTGAATGGTAGCATCTGCCAAGATGTTGATGAGTGCTGTGTAAAACAAAGTCCCTGCTCTGAAAATGCAGAATGTGTAAACACTGCAGGCTCCTTCTCTTGCCCATGTGTGTCTGGCTATGAGGCCCAGGGGCCAAACTGCACCGACATCAACGAGTGTCTGATCGCCGGCTCCTGCCGTCCGGACCAGGTGTGCACCAACCTGCTTGGGTCCTACCAGTGCTCCTGCTTCATGGGGTACCACGAGTCCAATGGGACATGCGCAGACACGGATGAATGCCAGAACGCCACAGCCGTGTGCCACTCCCTGGCTCGATGCTGGAATACATTAGGGTCTTTCTCCTGTTACTGCCCCATGGGTTACTCTGGGGACGGGATCCGATGCCAGGATGTCGACGAGTGCTCCTCACCGGCCCGGCCATGCCACCAGCAAGCCCGCTGCACCAACACACCAGGATCTTACACATGCACATGTGCGCCAGGACTACTGGCTCTAGGGCCACTATGCGTGGACCAAGATGAGTGCCAGCAAAACCGGGGCGGGTGCCATCCTGCCGCCCTGTGCTATAATTCGGTGGGAGGTTTCTGGTGCCAGTGTACCCATGGCTGGGACGTGACGGCTCAGAATGGGAGCGGACCACTCGGGTGCATCGACCGCAACGAGTGTCTCTCACCTGGCGCTTGCTATGGCAATATGACATGCAGAAACTCAATGGGAACCTTCAGCTGCAACTGCCTTGATGATAATAAGAACTGTCAACAGCTGGCACAAAAGGGTCAGGAAATGCATCATAATCCTGCAGAAATGTTTAGTTGTGCTGTGACCGGATCACACCTTTGAATTAATGTTTGACTTCAAATATGAAGATCTTTTCAAACAGAGTAATAACTAACTGAAATCAGTTTCAAAAACCTTGCTGTTTACATACTAGCGTTTCATAACCCAATGTTCAATGTTGCTTATGAAAACTCTTACAGAAGTCATCAAAGTGAACTGTAATATTGACAGATGGCAGTCAGCTATTTAATTATCTTTTAACAGGAATGCACCACAAAATGTAGTAGGCTGAGGACTTTTCCTAGTTTCAAGTCAGTTTTCAGCACTAACTTAACATAACAGCAGCAACTTACTGCTGAATAACGGTATACGTCATTTCACCAAGCGTGACATATGATGTGAATGTGTATAGGAGAGCATGTGTAGTAATTTCATGCATATATCCACAGTCAGCATACTGTACCCTTATGGAAAGGAAGTCGGTGATATGAGGTTACCCATATCAACGGCTGATGGAACCTCGCCATATATTACTCCTCCAATGGGTTTTCCGTTCATGGGCATTCTCTATGACAGGATTTATGTAAGTATTAAAAAGTATAAAGATATTACTATGGCACACTATTGGATGAATGAATTAACATTATTAGAGAGATTTAATGGGCTTTAAACTATCGCAAACCTAATGTAAAGCAGAATATTTCCTTTGCCATATTTTGTCCTGTTGTATACGATGTAAATACGTGTGTTCTGGAAGGTGACAGCAACCCTTTTGTGTGGAACACTCAGTTTTCAGACAATGGCCTGGTGCTGTTCCAGACTGTCAGTGAGAATGAGAAGCTCCTGTTTCCTGCTCCGTTCCCAGGTGGCTTCCGTGGTAATGAAAGTCTGCCCCTGCTGGCTGTGTTCTGGGATGACGCTGACCTCACCTTAGGGGAGGGGAAGCTCTTCTACCAGGTTAGTGATGCTGGTCGCACATCCTTTTATTCTTTTGTTTGCTTATGCTTCAGCACTCTTGTAGTTTAAACATTGATTATTTTGCTGTTACCCAAAAAAAAAAAAAAAAAAAAAAAAGGAAAAATGTTTAAAATGTAACAATTAAAAAAAAACAAAAAAATGGACAACTCTCAAAAAACACTAAACTATCTTGCCAGTCTGCTTTTCATAATAGATGCTTTCTATGATTATATATGATGTGCAAAGGTAATGATGTCTGTAGTTACGCTATACGTGGTACTATGTGTTTCACTTGAAAGGTTCAAGTTCAGGGTTAATTGCAGGTTTCCAACATCTGACTTAATTGTGTTTTGTTTTGTTTTGTTTTTTAACCTAAATGTCATTTTTGTCTTTTTAAATGCAGCAGTAAATTAGTTTATTTTGTTCTGGCCTAAAACTATTTTATGTTTCTCAGGAATATTTTCAGCAGAACCTCTCAGATGCCTACTCTCAGATAATCTTCAACCGCACAGCGGCTGATGTAAGTCGCTTTGAGGCACAGAGAGGGAATCCTGCATACAGCCCCATCTGGATTCTGAAAATCACCTGGGACCACGTGATGCCTGTCTCCTACCAAAAGATCAACTTATCAGAGGTAAGCAGGTGTTTACACTTCACTGAGAGTGTGCATTACCCTAACACGTAACAGACAGGTTCATCTCTCACATTTTAATGTCGACAGTAAACCAAAGCCCTTTAACTAAACAAAACAGTAAAGGAGAACCATGCAAGGAAAGGACTAGTCCATTAAACCCTAGTCCACTAGTCCATTAAAGTCCAGAAATATATCAGTTTAAGATGGTGTTGATGTGTGTTCTGTCATTGGTTTTCTGTGGAAACCTAATAAGGAGTAGAAAGCTTGTGAATCTTACAGTCTGCCTGCAGGTATTTTTACTGTACTGGGTGTAACCGAATTCTGTGGGTCTGGATGCGTTTCAACACGCTATTGCTTTCCCATGCAGAGAAACATGGGAAGTACAATATCTCTGGCTGACGGTAAAGGAACCGATCACCTTTAGCACTCATCGTCACAAGGCATGCTGGAGCAGCACGATGACATAACATTTTTGATGTCTTGTCAAAATGCTTCAGTAGTTCAGATGCTCTACTGCGGGGGAAAGCGGTGTCGTGTGAGAACGCATCACTTCAGTCAATCAGTAAAACGATTTCAAAGTGTTCTGTTCTTTATCAGGTATCAACATGAAATAAAGTTAATAACCCAAGAATAAAGCATCTCTACCCTTGGAATATATTAGACTTTCTCAATTATGTACTTAGGGAGACTATAGCACATCTGTTTTTAATTCTAAAACCGTCTGACAAAAATCTATAATACATAAATCACCCAACACTTTTTTTAAATAACTCCAATTTAAATTTGGAGTATTCCTTTTTAAATCATTCTACAAGACAGTAAGTCAATTTCTGACATTAAAAGCTTGCCAGCTTTTTTGTGTTCACCTTATTATAGACAGTATGTCATAACTTTTCCCACACTCCCACGATGGATATATTGTATGTAATGCAGTAGGTAGGGTGTGTCGGTGCAATTCTACCTAATGAAAAGATTTTGACCATTTTATTTCAATTTTGCTTTGTAGACAAACACATTTCAGTGCATCCTGACCACAGACGGAGCCCGCTCGTACTCCCTGCACCGCTACCGTGACATGAACTGGGGCCCAGGGCAGAGAGTTTACCACAACGCTCTGATAGGCTACACCAATGGCATCAATAGCTTTGTTAATGAGGTCCCCACACCGCACGACAACCTGTTTGGCCCACGTGGGCGTTACCGGCCACAGACCACTATAGGTAATACAGGCGAGCTGGGGCTGCTGGTGTATGACCTGACCGGAGCCACGGTGGCCAGCTCTAACTCTCAGAGACAGTGCCAGTCGTGGGCCCTGAAAGAGCCCGACCCCAGCGAGTGGGCACTGGGCCTGGCACCATGCCAGTGCACCCGTGGCCAGGCCCTGGAAGACCCTGGTTTCGGCCCCGAGACCCTGCCGGTGGAGAGCACCGCACGTGTGAAGGAGCTGAGGGACCTCCGCTGGGGTGGAGGCGCAGGGCAAGTCTTTCAGTCTATCCTGTTCAACAAGCAAAGGGCAGGGAAACGATGCGTGTACCACCCACAGGGCCCCCTGCTGGCCGGATACAGCGAACGCTACTTCTCCGACGACAAGATGCAAGATCACATTGGTAACCCAGCCATTTTTGTTTATGGATATAGACATACATCAGTAACAGCTTTGTGTGTTGGCAGTGGTGTAATTCTAGTGTTTGTCTCTCCTCAGATAAGGATCTCATGCCCTTCCAATGGTGCTGTATACAGTCCCCCCTCTGCCATCTCTACCTGGCTAAGAGGCCCCTGGATCGATGTCAGGGATACGGCTGGGGCAACCCAGACCCCAGCATACCGGGGAACAGGGGAGCACCTGGCCTCGGTAAGGTCTATGACCCTCTTTAGATTAAACGCAGACACTTTACTATGAGATGGCCTCTTGCTCACACAACAGATTTTAGCTGTGTTTTGAAAACTGAATCATGAACAAATTATCACCCAATTTAATATTACAAATCATTGTGCTTTTCAGTCTTTTTTTCCAGCTGTGCTATTAACGCATGCTTGGTTGAGTGTTGCAGGTACAGATGTGTCTCTGCAAGTCATCGCTTCCCCTTGCAGTCGTACACGTGAACGACTGTCTGCATGTCTGCAAGGCAGTCAATGGGAACGTTATCATTCCTCTTTCATTTTCGTTTGGCAGGCCTTTTTGGCTTTCTTGCAAGCTTCACACACCCTGCCCACTGTAGCACGCGCGGTAAACCTGCATGGGAAAGTGCAGTTCCTTGCAGGTAAACCTGTGCTCTAGGATGTCTGTAGATAATTGTGAGTGAGTCGACTGTCACCCGTCAAGTTGGGACAACACAATGCCTTTTTTTTCTCTCTTTTCCTCCCCACACTGCACACACCCTCGTGCACGTGTTTGACTGCAAGGGAAAGCAATTTTGTATTATAAACATGTTGCAAACCTGTCGCAACAAAACGCATCCTATAACTTTCCACGGAACACTTGCCCATGCCCTCTTCGCGCCCGACAGGACTGGCGTACGGAAGCCTCCATTTTATTACGTTGGATGGCCGTAACTACACCTTCAAGGCCGTGGGAGTGTTTGTAATTGTGCGCCTGTCCTCCAGTGCGGGCTCCAATGTCTTCACCCTGCAGGGGGAGACTACAGCGCTGGTGACCAACAACCAAACCAGACGAGTTCCTGCACTGGTGCGCCTCGCCGCGCACCACCAGGCCTTCGGCAAGGTTCGCGCCTTATTTTGGGATGAACGTTATTGGCTCTGTGTGTAAATGGCTGACAGGGGCACACGCTGTCTCCTTACGTCTCACAAAAAAAAAACGGAACAAGCCTTAATAACTTCTTTTTCCAACTGGGTATTGAGAATTTTATTCAAAATAAGCCTAAATGATCTACGGTAAATGTCTTCCCCTGATAACTGAAGGTTTTGAATTTGTTTTACTACAGGTAGAATGGCAACGTTCTTTCACTGACGAGAGCCTTACCATGCTAATCAATGATGTGGCAATATCTGTCTCAGCGAGTAAGGACAGAACCGTGCAGTATTGCAGACTACACCTTGTCAGACACACAGCCAGCTCTCAGATATTATTTGAGTTACATGGCTTTTACATGTTTTCCCATCTCAAACTTGGAGGATGTTTTGCAGCTTGTAGCTTGTTCTAGAGCGACCAGTGATACGGGTGTTGCATTTATTTCCCTCTGCTGCCCTCTTCTGCCCTCTGCTCTCCAAACAGATGCAGTATATCCCGTCCAGCAAGGCTTTGCAGTGCGCTGCCCCTCCGTGCAGCGCTGCACTGCGGTTTACGACGGCGGTCTGAGCGTGGACGTGTGGAGGGGGGACGCGGGGCGGCTGAGCGCTCTGGTCGTGGTGCCTCAGGTCTTCTACAACCGCACCGTAGGTTTGCTGGGCCTCTGGAGCTCCAACGCTAGCGACGACTTCCTCCTCTCCAACGGGCTCCCGCTGTCTTCCCCCGGCAACATCCTTCCCTCTGAGGACAAGGTGCTGCTCTTCGGACAGTCATGTGAGTGTGTCGCGGGGCGCGAGTACTAGGGAGAGTGTGCCCGTAATAGAAACAGCTCGCGGGTTGCCGAGGCGGCCGCGTTCACCCGCCGCCACTGTGCCGTCCTGTCCCGCAGGGGCCGTTCCCGTTCCGGAGAACCTCCTGTCCCCCCCTCATCTGCTGACGCCCTTCCAGCCCGTGAGCGCCGACGAGCTGCTGGCGCCCCTGAGCCCCACCATGCTGGCCAGCCTTCTGCAAGCCTGTGAGGGCAGCATGCAGTGTGCGCAGGACGCCCTGGCGTCAGACAGCTTGGGCCTGGGCCAGCAGACGCTGCAAGACCAGCAGAGGCTCCGAAACCTCGCCGTCACCTTCGGTGAGAGCGCCCCCCACTGGCCCATTATTATGTCAAGTAAGGTTGATGTGTCAAGCCTCTTACTTGCACCATGTAATTATCAAAGGTAAATCTGTCCTGCCTCAGTCAAATCCTGAATCCTGTATATTTGAACCAGGTAACATGCCACCCATGGTGAGTGGGCCCTTGGTGATCCGCTGTAAGGTGAACACCACGGTCAG
Organism: Electrophorus electricus; assembly: GCF_041902795.1. NCBI lineage: Eukaryota > Metazoa > Chordata > Actinopteri > Gymnotiformes > Gymnotidae > Electrophorus > Electrophorus electricus. The sequence continues at coordinate 12,282,630 of NC_137508.1, read as the reverse complement.
GGTGCAGTTTGCAGTGCAGGACGTGAACCGAGACGCTTTCACCTTTTCCCTGCTCTTCCCGCGACCACCGCAGGCGTCCATAGGCAGTGGTAACGTCCCTGCAAAGGCATTGCTGTTATTAAGCATTCATTGTTAAAAGATGTCCGATGCAGCGTATTATGGGTATTTACCGTATGACAGTGGCGCATCACGCATGGGCGTTTTCGTCTTTCTGCAGGCGACGGGGTTCTCGTGTGGACCCCACTCAACATCCAGCCTGTGCCACTGACCGTGCAGGTGAGCGACTACACATCCAGCTCTTATCTCACCCCCGTGGTGCAGATCTGCAACTGTCTGAACGGAGGAACCTGCCAATTCCAGAGCGTGGCTGAGAACAAACTGCAGGGCAAGTTCCAGGTACTCGGGCCCCTTCCAGACTGGACAAGCTATATTCTCATCTTACTGCTCAGTCGCTGAGTTAGAAATGCTGCTCTGGATTATTGTTGTGCTCGATTTAAGAAAGATTATACATTCCAGTGGCACAACTATCAAATTCTTCATTGTATGCAAGATCCAGTTAAGCTCTTCTGACATTCAAACTTAGGTTCCACATCCTAAACTTAACGGAGAATAATTTTATAGCCATATAATTGTGCAGTGATGCAGCTTAGCATTTCTCTCTTTATCAGTTATGGTGAAGTTTCACCATGTACCTTAACTCTACTCTTTCTAGGTTGTTGGGTGTTTGTGCACACCTGGTTTTGGCGGCAAGTACTGTGAAAGTAGAACAGATGCGTGTAAAGGCACGCCCTGCTTCCCTCAAGTGGACTGCTTCAGCCAGAGAGAAGCAGACAGCTTCAGCTGTGGACCCTGCCCTCACCCCACTGTCTCCATGAACAGACAGGGTTACAAGTGCTTTCAGAATGGTACGCGTCGATCTGTTGGTCAGCAGTTCATTCTGTTCACCATGGCTCAGGGCCAATACATCTTACAGTCCTTTCAGAAGCCTGCTAAATGTATAGTAAAGGCCATTCGCCTTAATTATTTATTATTCATACACACTCATAGCATTGAGGCCCAACATGTGAGTTTTCATCTACCTCAAATGCGTCTAGAAAATTGGTCACTTCTCCTCCACTACTCCACTACTGTGGGTAAAGTGGTCTCCCCCCTGTCTGCGATGTGCCACTCTTGCCTGCTGGATAAAGCAGTATGTGGTGATACGTCTTATCTGTTCCCCGCAGATTTCTGTCTCCCTCCCATCCCCTTCCCGTGCCACCCCATGGCGAACTGTTCCAGCACTGGCTACAACTACACGTGCGCTTGTAAGCCCGGATTCGCCGGCGATGGACAAAACTGCACAGGTAGCTCCGGTCCCCTCACACTCTTTAACTTCCGGCCTTGGCCGTCGCCTGGACCGTAGTCGGCGAACCTGCGCGCTCTCTGCCGCACACAGATATAGACGAGTGTCAGGACCCTGCTACCTGCCCCAATGCCAAGTTCGAGTGTGTGAACACGCCTGGTTCAGTACACTGCACCTGCCTCTACCAGACCAGCATGCAGTCTGATGGCTGTGGTGAGATTCCTTTTTTCTTCTAGACTTGTTTTAGCATGACCGTCTTTTATAAATAAACATAGATTCCTTCTCTGTTATTCCTCTCATCGTTATTTTTTTATTTTATTCGGTATTGGTTGGACATTTAAGTTTACTGTTTTACCTTTTTAGGTGTTTCTGCAAATCCTGCAGGTAAGATGCCATTGTGAAATGCCGCAAACACTGCTGGATATTGTTATGTTGTGATGTTGTTATGATATTGTAATACTGTGTGGAGATATTGTTATATATAGATATTGATATTGTTATGTTGTAATATTTTTGTGATAGTGTGGCGATATTGTTATGTTGTGACATTGTTATGATTTTTTTTTATATTGTGGGGAGATAGTATGTTGCGTTGAGCATTTAGTTTACTTGGTGTTTGCAGGTTGGAACATTTTTAACGTATCGATGACCTGGAGCAACCAAGCGTCTGAAGCTCACCGACTGAAACAGGTGAGGGCCAAGGGGAAGCACACTGTCAAACTAGGGCCCTGCTCTGAGTCCCTGCCCTGCCAAAATATGACTCAGTTGGTCATGTTCTCGGGGACTGACAGAAAGAAACGTCCCTCTCTCCACTCAGTGCTAGCTGACATAGCATAACATACACATCACCTTGACCGTCCCTCATTAGAGATGCCATAGATGACACACCAACTACACCAACAGGTCCAGGAAACCTACAGGATTAAAACGGTGTTTGAGAAAAACACTGCGTCTCATTCTTCCAGCAACCGCGTCTGAAATTATATGTGCCCCACAGCTGCAGCAGATCCTTTCCCAGGGTTTCCAGAACAAGTTCTACAATGCCAGCATTACAGTGCCAGGCTCAGGGACCGGGAACAGCGAGTACAGCATTAACGTGTCCAGTGACACGCCTCACTGGTACGTCATGGACTACCTGAGCCGGGTGAGACGCTACTACTCCGTCTCTTCAGCCTACGTGGGAGGTGAGGGACCAGAAGCAAGTGAATGTTGAGTGCAGACAGATTTATAGCCACTGCCCAAATTCGCTTTCTCAAAGCACAATAACAGATTAATTAAGACTGTCATTCAGTTATGGTTTAGTTTGTAAAATTAAATATGTGTGTAATTGTGTTCAATAAACTTGATCTTGGAAGGCCTGTAAAATCAATTAGCCCTCCTCATTTTCTGCCATTTTCATGTTCGATTGTCTTTTTGATCGTCTCTTCGTTATTCTTTGTCCTTGCGTATGCTCTCTTCTCAGACCTGGATGAGTGTAGCACAAGTCATAGCATGTGTGCAAAACCAGCTGTGTGTTTCAACACTTACGGAGGCTACAGGTGTGTGTGTAACAGCACTGACGTCAAGGACACGCAGTCCTGCGTTTTCGGTAAGTGCATCGTTGAAAGCATCGTTTTGAACAGTGTAATCGCAAACCAAGTTATTCATTGAGTGAAGGTATTTACAAAAGTGCAGAACATAGTTGTCTGCTGTGCTTGCATGTCGTATTATAAACACAAAGTGGAGCGCCAGCCAGCGTCGTAACAGTGCTCCTGTGCCTCAGACAGGGATGGTTTCAGCAACGCTAGCGCAGTAGTCGGAAAGTCCCTGGACAAGCCAATGAGCCTGATCCTGGCCTTGGTCCTGGGCATGGGCCTCCCCCTGCTGCTGCTGCTGCTGCTGGCCGCCCTGGCCTGCATCTGCTGCTGCCACAAGAAAAAAGTCAGCGGAGAGTGAGTGCTGTAGAGCGTGCCAGGCACGGTTAATCCTACATCAAGGTGTGCTCAGCAGTGGGCATACTTGTAAAAATGCATATATATATATATATATATATATATATATATATATATATATATATATATATATATATATATATATATTGTATATATATTGTATAAGGGTAGGGCGTGTCCTCTTTGATAACATTTTTAGCCTTTAGTTCGCCACTGCTGACTTCACAGAGAATTACTTTAATCAATAGCTAATGAGTAAATCGATTGTTTCGATCTCATAAGATCATAATATTTTGCTGATATGGCGTAGAGAGGCAATTAGCCACACCTCATGCACTAGGATCTAGAAATACATGAGACAATGTACTTGCCTCCCAGGAATTTAACACACTCTCTCTCTCGCTCTCTCTCTCTCTCTCTCTCGCTCTCTGTCGCTCGTCTTTTATTCTGTGTTAAGAATTCCCCACTTGCTGCCAGCCTATGTTCAAGACCACGTCACCTCCCACTACAACTACAACGACCCTGCCCTGCACTACAATAGCCACTTCAGTCCGCGTATCCTTGACAACTTCACATACAATCGTCCCCGTGCACATCCACTCTGCCAAATGGCTCCTGCAGCCCGTGTCGTGCACTGTAACTGTAAATAAAGGGAGGGCTAAAAGGTCAAGATGTACAAAGGCTATAAATGGCTAATAACATATAGCACAACATTACACTTTTGAGAAGACTGTCCTTACATTTACAGCATTAAGAGACATCAAATGCATCATGTCACGCAAAGCATAAGAAACTCAATTTTTATCAATTTTATGAACCCCAAATTATGATTTTCTAAGACTCAATGCTGTTTAATAAAGTAAAATAACTGCTTTTGCTTTTGTTTTTTGTTCTGTCCCCTTGTAGAGGGCAACTATTTTTTCTTTCTTTTTTTGTATAAATTATCTAATTACATAACAAGGTTTAAATATCTTTAGTGCTGTTAAAATTAGACTTATGCATTATTATTACCTTTGCTTCTGTTGATTATTTAATTCCTTATTAAAAATATAGTTTACATAATTATTTTATCACTAAATCTTGAGGATAATGAGTCAAAGGCGCTGGTTAGACAAAGGTGCTATCCCCATATTTCAACACTGTGTGGCAGTATACAATAGTTTCTGTGCTAGGTAGCAGCCACTCACAAGAGGCAAGTGTTTTAGTCTGGGCAGACACCTGCACCTCTGCAGCTCTTGGTCTGCCTATGCAGCATGGACGCAGTGTGTGTGTGTGTGTGTTTGTGTGTGTGTTCGGGTGTATGCATTCGTGTGTTTGGTGGTCCCTGCAAGATGAGATCATCAAAGTGCTTTGCAGTCCTGCACTGCAGAGAGAGTCCCACACAGGGAGTGCGGGTCAAGGGCAGGACACTGCATGTACATGCACACACTGCCTCCATGTCCCTCCACACACACACACACACACACACACACACACACACACACACACACACACAGTCACATTCTCACTCTGACTCTCGCCTTTCACTACTTCACACTGCCTGTTTCTAAGTGCCTGCACTAAATGAGGCCTTACCTGTTCCTTGCATTCTTCCTGGCTGCCCTTTGATTTCTTGGCTCACCCAGCAAACCTCCTTTGTTCAATGGCATACTATCCACTCTCCTTTGTTGTCTTCCCAAAGTGCGTAGTCCCTCTATAACCTCTTATTCATCTTATATCTCTGACGTTCAACTGCAAGAAACTCTACCCCCTTCCCCCGCCGCCCTCTGCAGCTTACATTAATGACCACTATTACATCAGGCAGCCTACATACAAGTCAGGGAATGATATAACTCCACATCAATAACATGGGAACTGTAACAGTGCCGAGAGGCGTCGTGCTCATGAGCCTCCGGCTGGATTTTGCCCACTGTTGGGACTTATCACACAGCCATAAACCTATAAAGCTCTAAGTGAAGTCTTTCATGATGTGGAAGCCTTATCGCCTCTTTACAACGCCTGTGGAAATCCTGGCCTTTGCTTTTTGATGCTGTGTCTGCAGTTATGTTACTGACACGTGAGAACAGTACAGCTCTGAGCACGGAAAAAACAGCTGAACAGAAGTGAGAGGTTGAGAATATGTATACAACTATATCTTGCTGGAATATGCAGGTGACTTCCATGTAGGTGGATGGAGAATGCCACGCAAGGGCCACTATGCCGTCACGACTCCAGATCCACACGCACTTGAGATTAGTGACATGAGCCCCGGGCATTGTTAGACCTCATACATTAGAGATAGTGGATTGGCTGATCGCTCGGGCTAGCATCTGGGCCTAAGGTGCTGGCCTTGGCCTCACTGACTTGAAGCCTGACCAACTGTGAAGACAGAAGGCCGCTGGAGGATCCCTCGTCACGCGAGCATGGCCAGGAGCAGCGGCTCCGAGAGCCATCCCCCCTTGTGCGAAGATGACGTGGCAGGAGGTCGCGTGCGCGGTGCCCGACCCCATCCGGCTCCTGGGCCTGCCTCGACTTGACCGCCCTTCCCCGTCCCCTCTGCCTTCTGGAATGTTGCGCTGCTGGATAAAGGTTCGTCCCCCCCCCCCCCCCCCAATCCACGGGGCCACAGCCACGCTGGCTCTCCGGGAGAGCTGAGCCCAGCGGAGAGAGTGGAGAAATGGGCTTGGAGAGCCAAGGAGGGTGAGTCATTTCAGGAGCAGGACGCATTTAGAACAGCACAGACCCGAATGATGGGCCGGCTCGCCTTCACACTGAAGCCCACATACAGTAGGTTTGCTCCTCGTGGACCATCAGTGACTATTCTAGAACAGGAGCAACAAACAGGAGACCTAAATGTATATGCTGAAGACACAGTAACACTTGATATATAAACCTGAAGGAAAGTTTGTATTCTCCATTCCCATAAAAGCTCTTCATGTGACTCTTCAAATCTTGTAGTCAGCCTATGAGTCCATGAGAGATGCTTGCAGAGTATTTGGCTGAAACCTAGTTGCTCTACATCAAATGGGCTGCATTCAGATTTTAAAACCCCTGATAAATCATTTTATTAGAAACCTTCAACCTATGAACAAATGTAGTGTAAAAAAGTATCTAGGGTTCCAAGAAATTCAAAGGGCAAAGCCAATCTCTATTCCAATCGACACTAGCTGGCAAACATTAAAGAAAAGCTGTTACCATTCTCACTGAATAATATAATCCCATTTAAAGTAATCCCGGGTATTGAGTTCACATCTGAACATTTCAGCACTACGATAACACACGACTTTTAACAGCAAACTGTCTCTTCCAACCCAAGCTTGAGCATCAAAGCAGTCAGAATCTGGCGATTGTCATACTTCTTACCAATGTATCCAGGGTCCTGTATGAGTCTTCTTGTCCTTGTATTGCATAATCTCCACAGTGGGTTGCATTCCTAGTTCACAAAAACAGATTTGAGTAAATGGACCTCACTGTGTGGAAGGTTAGGCAGCAGCAAGAGCAAGGCGTTCACCAAAGCTGTCTGATCGAATCTAACCAGCTGTCTTAGCCATTGGAGCAGGATGGATGTGTGATGGTGGAAGGGTGTGGGGTGTTGATGATCTACTTTCTATTTGGGTGTGAATGTGACTCTGCATGAACATGACTCAAAGTTTCTATATGTCAGCTAAATGTGGTACATACATTCAAAAGAACATAATAATAATAATACACTGTATTTATATAGCGCTTTTCAAGGACCCAAAGACGCTTACAATAGTCAGTACCAAAAAAAAGACACGGATACATAGGGATGAAACACCGTGTGAGTGCTGCGATTACATGACTATCCGAATAAAGTCTATGGCAAACAACTTCTCATTTTAGCTTTTTTAGATTTTAGATCTGGATATATTAAAGTAATTGCAGATGAACAAAATATTCAATTCACAAGAAAGGACCGTGTAACTTAGTTGTGTTTGTTTGTACATATGTATGGGGGTCATTTTACTTAATTAGGACCCCAGGAGCAGGAGTCGGGCACACTGCTACATTCAGTCTTAAGGCGAACTCAGTGCTGACCCCGACAACACCTGCACAGTCTTTAATCTTTCGCCTGTGACTTCTCTGGACTCCGTCTAGAGACAGGTGGCCACTGGAATTGAGGGAGAATGTTGGGCAGCCAAGCATAGAGAAACGGACCATCAGATCCTACCTTCACCTCAGTCAACACAGTGAGGCCATAGCGAGGCCACGGTAAGCCCGCATTCCTGCTGCTGCCTGTTCCCTGACCACATCTGGCACGATGACACACGTGTACGCTCACGTCAAGGGCCCCTCCGAACCCAGCGAAATCAAGTGCTGGCTGGTATTTCCTCTGAGCCCCACAGTTCAGTATGCTTTGGAAGTTCTGATTCACCCACGGTCTTTTAAGTTGCTGTACTTTTAAAGACTTAATCTAGTTTTTTTGTTGCCGTTTGCTGTCTCCCCAGCCCCCGGCCCAACCCTGCATGTAGAGGAAAGCAGAGCCCTGCCAGCCCGCATTACTAAATCAACCTGATAAAGAAATTAAATGGATTGTACTGTAGAACTAATGCTCAGCTCTTTTTTACAGTGTAGGGTAAAGCTAGATATTTTTTTCAGAATATCCTAAAGGGCTACTCTGGATACACTGTGCTTTGGATATGCTTAGATAGTTCCTTTTAATGTGTGTAGTATTAAATACTGCACAAATAATGTGGGTTTTTAAAATTTATTTATTATTTGTAGGAATTATAATAATGTTTATTTGTTAAAAGTTATTTCTCTTTGACTAGTTTTTCCACAAATGTTTTAGAGCCCATAAGGAACAGAAGGAACTTCACACTATACTGATTATTCAAATGAATGGCGTCCTGTCCATAAATATGATGCTGAGAATTGCCACCCCATCTCCATGTGAAATCTATGTAGCCCCTCGCTAAGTTCATGTAGCCTATAAGACTAACTAGGAATGCAGCTCAGCGCAAGTCTAAGCGAGTGACGCATTGCAGGTACAAACACACCAATCACAAGCCACCTCTTCTTACTACAGCGGCCTGTGCGGCGCTGGACGAATTACAGACTAGCAGAATGTATCTTTCCGCCCTAAGGTAGTTCCGGCGCGAAACACGCATTTGTACTTATTTTTTTGCAGCTTTTAATTGCTTTTTATTAAGCGAATCTGAGTGGGGCTTCTAAACAACCTTATCGTACCATCGAATGCCAAAATTGCGAGCCTTTTTGGGAGTCCATTGTCATCCAGAAGGAAGCGTGTTGGCGGACGAACAGAAAACGGGGAGGAGTTTCCAACCTACCATTAAAGGCGCGTCAAGCCGTCTTTTATTGCATCCTGTTTGTTTGCCAGCTGCGAAGTGGTGTACTTGTGGAGCTACATTTGCTAAAACGACGCGATGGTAAGTTACCGTCTCTGTTTATAATGTTGTTATGATTTAATTTCATTTAAGACGAGGTATAAACTCTCCCTAAGATGTGATATTGTTGCCCAGGATCGGGAAGCAAAATGCGTCCGTCTGCGGAACATCGGTTTAGAATGGGTAGCGACATGTTGCGCCTAATCCGGTAAAACTGCTGTCCTGATTCATCAGTGGCAATGTTGTGTGGCAGGTCATTTTATGTCTGGTTATATTGTCTAGGACGCCCGTCACTATTTTTATTTAATTTCACTCGTTAGCATAGAGAAATCTGTTCTTTCTCCATCCCCTGGGTAGCCGATAGAAATATGTTCAACTGTATGCAGTGTTACAATGTTGTTACAGTGTAACGGCTTGCAAAATGGATTCCGTAATTGTTATATAATATTTATATATTATAGTTCTCCACTGAACTTGAGCATCAACTGTGTGACGCATTTTCTGAGTAGGTGGACTACATGCGCTCTTTTGACGGCTATGTATCGGCGGAATTGTCAGGCGTTATAGTCATTTGGGTTTAGATTCTATGATGAAGTATTCCTTGTGCGTTAAGAGACCACCGAGACCCTCTGACTGGTGAAGCGGGACTGCGCCACTGGCTGCAGTAGGATGCGATGTTTTGCACGTCTCTTTTGCAGACCGCCGGCTTAGAGCCCACGGGGGAAAAGAATGGGTGCATCATGTCTAGGTGAAGGCGGGTGACCCTGTTGAATGGTTTTACATGTCTTTTGTTCTTCCTTTCATTCTTGGCAGGCTGACCAGCTGACAGAGGAGCAGATTGCCGGTAAGCTTTTACCGTCCCGACCGTTGGCACGTGGCTGGTGGTGTGGATTCCCGTGGTTTTCCACCTACTCCACCCCCCCTACCCCCACCCTCTCCGTTGGATTTATATTTTTGCCTTTTATGGCATGCCTTAAACCGTGCTGGGAATGTCGAAGCCGAATGAATGGACGGGCTGTGGTGGCGCTTTGCGCTAATAACAACGAGCTTTTAGATGCAGGGAGACGAGTCGCTGGCGGTATTTTGCATTTTACTGCGCATGGTTTAGTTTTTAAATTGAGCACACACTGGGATGTCGGAGGGAGCTGATAACCAGGCTGAGCAACTAGGGTGTGTCCGCTGTTGAACCGCACGTCTGGCCACCAACTGAAATGACTTCTCTTATTTGTTTAGCCACTTAGATTAACAAATGGATACCTTCGATTGGTGATCCTAGACCCATATCTCTGTGATTTCTAAGCAGTGGAATATAACCTAAAGGTTTTTTTCTTTTTCTTTTTCTGAATTTGTCTGCACTGGACAGTTTAGTTAAAGTAGTTTTGTGTTGATGTCAATTTTATAAAATTACATTGGTTTATTTGTTGTTGCTTGTCTTTTTTTTGCCATTTGTGCAAGACCATAATTCTTTAGAATTTTCATAGTTATTAATAGTATAGGTCTTTATTGTATTAGCAATTCCAGTTGGATGGAGTGTGATGCAACACAAATATGGATAAAGGGTGTTCCAATGAAGTGAAGGATGGTTCAGTTCCTTATCTAGTCAAAACTGTAACTAGAATGCTCAGTTGTCCTAAATGGAGCACTGGCCCTGCCCTCCAGGCCTAAAATGTGCAGATTGTCAGATTCCAGCCCATAATCTGGGTGCTATGGTCTTGAAGTTTTAAAAAAATCCTCTTTTCAGGACCATTATCACTAATGGTGATTGGTGTTTGGTCACAGTGGAAAATCTGAACCCAGATTGCTATCATTTAGGTCACAGTGGTCTGTCTCCATGGCAATGGTGAAGTCACAGTGTCTGCTGGGACTTAGGCACATGAGTTGTATGTGCGTGTGTCCATGGAGAGATTGTGTGTTCACAGCGGTGTTTCCATGTTTCTCTGTGAGATTATGGTGGGAAGAGATGCAACTAGCTGTGAGGTCACAAATCAAGATCTTGTCAGTTCAGTGGAAATTTAGCTTTGGATCTGGTGCATTCTAGGTCTCGGTAGCTTGTCTCCATAGGAACAGGGTGAGGTCACACTGATCTCCATAGAAACGGTCTCTGTGGGTTGATGTTCTAGTGCATGGCAAAGTAATTCTTCAGTTGTGAGTTCTTTTGAGGACAGTGTGATGTAACAGTAGCAGGTTTATGTAAGGACCTGTCACAGTGGAGTTATATTCCAGCACTTTGGATTTTTGTCTAGATTGCCTTCTCTTGGCTATGGAAGCCACTGCTGTTTCTGTTTTTGCCAGAAAGAAACACCTACCATATAATTAAAAAAAATGTTCTGCATTAGTTACGTGAGTGACTCAGCTATAATTACTAACCATGCACAACACAAACTCATGTTCACGTTACAGAGAAGCAGGGTTCAAAGGGCCTTGGTCATCTGACCTCGTAGTGTAAAGTGCTTAATAACAAAGGACTGCCATCTTGTTGGACAGCTTGTTCGATAGGCGTGAGTAACGAATGCTGGAACCAGAGCACGGGGTACAGTTGCCATGGCGCCGACAAGCTGCCTCATGCCCTAGCTCAATGTGGCTCGGCCCGTCACATTGCAGACATACCAGGCCTTTGGTCCTCCTCACTGTGTGCGCATGGGTGCTGACTGCCCACTTTCCAAATGATCTCTTAGATTAATGCACATGAATTATAAACTTGGGCACTGGTTGGGATGTTGGTGCATTCGAACTGCGGCAGCTGGCTGCACAGGGACATAGATGGGACCTGATTAGGCAGCAAGTGTTTTGGCATGCTCCCACAGCAGTGAAGGACTCTGAAGTGGAATTTATTTATCCCCCCTCTCCTTTTATGGTTACTCGTCCATGCAAGCAGGTGTAACGTAGATGTGGAATTTTCTTTCTGTAAAAGGGACCTGCAGATGTGTTTTGTTTTTTTTGTTTTTTTGTTTTTCATCTGTTAGGCATTTTCTATGGTTTTTTTTTTATGCCTTTTGTTTCAGTGGCATGTTTTTTCTTTGCCACTCCAATCCCCGCCCCCCCCTGCAGAATTCAAAGAGGCATTCTCACTCTTTGACAAAGATGGAGATGGCACTATCACAACCAAAGAGTTGGGCACGGTCATGCGCTCTCTGGGCCAGAACCCAACGGAAGCTGAGCTTCAGGACATGATCAATGAAGTGGATGCTGATGGTAACATAATGAGACCCACACACACACATACGCACGCGCACACACACACACACACACACGTGCAATTGGTGGTTTATACCGAGAACACTTTGATCTGATGTCCCCTGCCACCCCACCCCCAACCCCTGCAACACAGGGAATGGGACGATAGACTTTCCTGAGTTCCTGACAATGATGGCGAGGAAGATGAAGGACACAGACAGCGAGGAAGAGATCAGAGAAGCATTCCGTGTCTTTGACAAGGTACTGCGTCGCTTCGGCAGCAGAGCCGCTAACAGCAGTATTCACTTACACCAGTGCAGTCCTCCTAAACCCCAGCCGCTCCCTCCCCACCCGTCCTAGGATGGGAACGGCTACATCAGCGCCGCTGAGCTCCGTCACGTGATGACGAATCTGGGAGAGAAGCTGACCGACGAGGAGGTCGACGAGATGATCAGAGAAGCAGACATTGACGGAGATGGTCAAGTGAACTACGAAGGTGAGTCTCGCTTCACACCCATGTCACTTCATGGACAGGGTCTTGAGGTTTCTGTAACACAATTGGGATTAAGGAGTAATTGCTGGCCGGTTGTCACACACCTGTGTCGTCCCATTTGTGTGTGTGTTTTCCACAGAGTCGAGTCTAATGGCATTCTTTGTCTCCACAGAGTTTGTACAGATGATGACGGCGAAGTGAAAGCCTTGTACAGATCCTCTTTCTTCTATAAAAAATTTGCCTTTTTTTCTGTTTAATTTATCTGTAAACCGTTAAGTTCTCCCTCCCCCCCGGCTGTCCAAAGGAACTGCATGTAAACTGCATAGGATCTAACTCCATGTCTCTTTCTTTTGCTGTCATCGTGTTTTTGGAGTGACGGTGCGGTTACACGATCAGGTGCTTGTTGCGGCAAAAAGGAGGCGGTGACGTGCAAAAACAAAACAAAAACAAAAAACCCCAACAAAAAAACCTGCACGTCACGCCTGTCTGTCCCTCACCCGATGCGTAGCAAGAACGGAGACCTGCCAGCCGTCTTGTCACTTGGCAACAACGTTGGCAGGGCAACAATGTAGAGGAGTAACTCTGCATGGACTATGGACAAAGTATATAATATATATGAAATTTATCAGCATTGCACTACTACAAAAAAAAAAAAAGAAAAATAAATAAAAAAAAGACACGGGTGTATCTTCTAGATACTCATACATAAACTTTTTGTATCTGCTGTTCTGTACCAGAGAACTTGTTTGAATCTTATGATGCTTTTTAATGTTTTATTCACTTTCATTTTCTTTAGTTTTTTCCTTCCTTTTTTTAAACAGCTTAATGGCATTGTCATGCCTCAAATAATCCATTCCAAGTTGTATATTTTTGTTTTCCAATAAAATTTACAACCCAGATTTGAAAAGGTTTCCTTGTTTTGTAAAGCATCCTTAAGGCCCAGATGAGTCGAAACTATACTGACCGTTCTGTATCCCTCCGCTGATTGGATCACTTCAGTCAACTCGCCAGTTACATCAACCAGAATGTTTACAATTATTGTAGTAGAAATGGTTCATTTGTAAATCATCATAACAATGTATCTGAGTCAACTGGTCAAATTACTATGTGTAATCACAGGATAGGATGGGAGTTAAGGCCTCCTTGTCAAAGCAAAATAAACATTCATTAAAGTACTCTTGAATGAAAAACTCTGGTACACGTCATCTTTTGTATTTCATTCCATTTGTTTGACAACTAACGCGAACCTGTGGTTTACAAGGACAAACATTTCAGTGGGATTTTCAAAGGGGGCGGGGGGATAGGATTTACAAAGCTTGGTTGGTTTAGAGAAGGCCATTTTACTGAGAAGATATATATACAGTTTAGGGTAATTTCCTATGTTAATAAAGTAACTCGCCCATTTAATTAAAACCACCAAGGAACAGAACTTGGCTACATTTGTAGCAGACGTGGCACAAAACATGCATGTCATAAACTCTTCAGGGAGATGCTGATGGTTGTGAAATGGACAAATAAATTTGAAATGAAAGAAATAAAAACAACTAAGACAAAAACTTCCAGAACCTCTACAGCTACAGAGGACTCCACAGAAGCTCTGATATGGCCACACGTAACTGGAATGAGTGAACTTACACAGCGTGCACAATGTCATTAGACCTTACGTGTTCATGTTCACTGGTACATGAGACAGGTCTGACGATGAATAAACATAAGGCCTAACTGTAGCTACTTGTAAGCATTATGTTCCAGGTAGCCTAGCAACAGAACAGAACATTATGCCCCAACAGCTCCCATAGAGATCGTAGCAGACTGGAGATGATGCAATGAACAGAGGACAACCCTTCACCAAATTAATTGACACGTTGTGATTACTGCACCATATCACGCATTGCTACATGGGCACGGAAGCAGGTTTGAAGGAGCTCATGGGAGATTATTATTAGCCTGTGCAAATTAATTGGGTATGATAAAAAAAATAAATTAAAATAATGTCACATTTCCTTTTAGGTATCTTAAAAAATTTGCCCATTCTTAAAAGTGTCATCATTTTAAAGCAATAAACTACATGCATCCAGAACTTTTGTCTTGTTTGAAAGTACACTTTCTCTGTTACTGGCATAGTTTTGGTTCTGAAAATTAGTTCTCTTTACTGACTGGTTAAGTCAAAAACAATCCAGAGTTTCACATTACACATTACAAAGGATAATATGACCACTGGTAAAAGACGCTGGCCATAAAGCATTAACGGATACACAAATTCAGTGGACTGATTAATAGGTAAACACCAAAGCCCATTATTTGCCCGTACCTAAGCAACCACCGTCAGCCTACGGGCTATGGGAGGGTGCCTCCTTCTCGACATCAGATAGCCTTTGGTGTGAGAGCTGACAGAGACATGAACCGAGTGACAGTGCGAGGAATGTTTACCAACAGTCATCTAAGAGAGGAGGGTGGTTTCTCATGGCCGGGAAAGAGCCCTAACGTCACTCGGAAGGCTGTTTCTGCATCGTTACATTATAAGGGAAAGCTGAAAGACTTGGGTCTACCACCAATGTGGTTTTGAAATAAATAAATAAATAATAAAACCATACCATGTGTTTTTTCAAGACCTTGAGAAATAAGAACTGACGGACAGAAGTGGCTGGTTGAAAGAGCCTGATGATTGCTTTCTTTTGAAAGTTTTTCCACTGAGAGAAACAGCCAGTTGGATTGAAGTAGTTAATGACATGGTAAGGGCTAATACTATTAGATATTCCAAACCAGAAAGGCTATTTTCCTCTAACCATCTATTACCACTGTCAGCGTTAAATAACCAAGAGCTGTACATACATATAATAATCATTTCTGTCAGGCTACAAGGCTACTTTTCTTTTTTCCAGAACACACCAATCCCTGTCACCTACAGCTCGTGAAATTTCACAGAGGAGGCCAGCCTCAACACTGAGCAGACGACCACTGGCTTCGAGGGCACGGGCTGCTTTGCTCGTGTGTGGAACGGAGCCATGCTCCCGCCAGGGGCTTGTCATTTCACTGATTCTACCCAATCATCTCCTCAGCAAGAATGTCCCACAAACCAGACCACCGCGTCCTGGGGATATGGGATAAGGTGGGTCAGCACGAATGTGTGTGCACTCATGTTGGGAGTGCTACCTGCATGTCCTGTCAGCACTGGCCTCTGTGGAATCTGTGCTGTGGCAAGGCAGGGTTCTACAAACTATTGTTCACTTCCAAACGAATGGGTCAGAAAAATAAACGTCAACGAATGACACAGTCCTGTGCCCAAGCTATTATGTTGTGACCAAGATGCCTTTTCCCATACTACCTTGCAAGTAAGCATTCACTCTTAATTAAATACACCCCCAGGTGTGGTTTGTCATCGTGCAACACACACTGTAACACGTAAAATGGCCGTTTTCCCCTTCCGTCCGAAACCGCTTTCAACTCCCAGCTCCTGGTTTCTCTGCACTGTATCCCCCTGCCGTGACTAGTCTCTCTCTCTTCCCTCCCCTCTCCCCTGGCAGCCACGCGATGTCCCGCTCCGGCCACGCAGAGGCTCAGCTTCCTTCCCGCAAATATCCGCTTTCTGTGAGAAACAAAAAGCTCTCTGCATCGGACCGTCGACATATATTTGGGATTTCCTTTTGTATTTGTCCATTTTCCTGGATGTTGGGCATGGGCATGCGTTATGTTGCTCGGCTGGCAGTGAACTCTGAGGCAGCAGCTCCGCTGTGGAGCGAGTCCATGCCGGGTGGATCCATGAGCGTGTTTGGCATCTGTCTTCCCACGACAGAACCGCAGGCGGCTAAAACCCTCTTTGGGTTGCATTAGGCCGAGTGTGAGGGCTTTGACTGGTTGGAATGCAGCATCTTTTGTAAGACACTTGAGACATGTTGAGAAGCAAAAGTTGCATAAATTTGATTTAAAACTTCACCAGAATGATATACTTCCACAAATGTCTTGTGATGATCAGACGTGGCTAGATCCCTGTTCTTTAAATAAAACCACTCACATGTTTATCATCCTATTGATTGACACAACCTCAAATTTATTCTTCAAATTTTCTGCTAATCCTAAAGGTTTTTTGCCACTCACATATATATTATGTATATCACAAATGGAATTTTGTATCATTGTACTCAACAAATAATTGAATGTGTATAATATTTTTATCCCATTTGCTTGATTTGGTTCTCTTTGTCTGTGTTTAGGACTTGTGAGACAATCTGATGAAGTTTTAGGTCAAATTTATGCAGAAATAAACTTTCAAGCACCGCTGTATATCTGTGGTCATTTTCTTCATTTTGAGAGCCAAGTTGAAAAATAGTCTATGTTGTGACTGAAGTGGTTAAATAATAATATTGGCTATTCATAATAAACCAGAATATTATTTTATTCCTCAATTAACAGAAAATCATCAGTCACTGTTTGCTGAGCATAGAGACAGAACAGCACAACAAATTGCAACAACAAATTTCTTTCACCATCACCTTTCCATGAAACACCTGATAATAAAACTTTTATTTTCATATTGAAATTTCATGTTGAAGACAAAAATATGTTTAGAGTTACATATTTTCTAGAGTTAATGTTACTAAGCAACACAAGCCAGGCATGTGTTTTTTGTAAACGCAAGTAAATTGTTCCGCAACAATAGGCTTTGATTCACCGTTGAACATTGAACTCTTTATCAGTCTTGATCAGCTTTGCCCATATTTGGCCTGAAAGCTGAATTGGAAAGGCAAATGTGAAAAGGCTTCTTCAGCCCTGCGAGTCTAGCTGAGATTCTCACGCCACATAACACACTGCAAGCTTCCTGTGCCGATACTCTCCCAAATGGAATTATCTGAACAGAGCTTTCCCAGGCTGCGACGCCCGCCGTAACAAGATTATGGTCTGGAGCTCAGTGGCAGCACGCATGGCCGCGAGGGGACCTCACACGGAGCGCCGTCCAGAGCACCGTCTGGAGGGCGTCTCGTTATCTGCAGGCGGTGCCAACTGTTTCCCGTGTTGCCCTGTGAAATACACCTGCATTAACACCTCAGCCAGGCTTCGCTCCCTCCCGGCACGGCACGGCAGATCGTGTTGAAGCCGCCTGCGGAGTCGAGTGGCACCGCACGGTAGCAGGCGGCTCCTCTGGAGCCTAGCAACGTGGCCGAGGCCCGTGGGCGCGGGCTGCTATGCTTGTTTTCAGGAAGGAAACAGACGTATCCTGAGCAACTTCTAATGTGATTGCTATGTTTGCACTTGGACGCGGTCTATGGGACGCTCTGGGCTATTGTTCCAGCATTGTGGTTTAAGCCATTTTTCTGTGTTTTTTTTATTTTGATTGATGGATTTAGAAAAAGGGACCTCCTCCAGACTTGAAAGCCCATCTGGCTAATGGCATACCCTCCTGTTTCAGGTCTACAGTGCCTCGCCTCTGCAGCGTGTGCTCCGTGAGTTACAGTGCTCCGTCATCAGAAACTGATCTAAAATCTGCACTTGAGAACATTTCACAGCATCTTCACAAGTGGGCATAAACATGAAAACTGACCCAAGAACACCGGGTACTAGTGTCAGGATCATAACTCCCACACAATCTCACGTCGAGCTAGAATCTCAGATACTCTACCCTCACACCCCGAGATTCATTTCTGACAGGACTGCAGCAAGCGCTTGTATACACACGCCTCTAAAACGAGTTTCGTCTATTTATTTTTACATGACCTGGGTTTTGTTTTCTCCTAAGTTCACCTTTCCTTTGTCCTGACAGTAGGCTCCTCCAAGCCCTCACGGCTGACGGCCCCTGGGCTCACCACCAAGGCCAACCGGGGCCCGAGCCATGCCCCCTCTTCCATAATGTATTTTAATGCTGCACGCTCACCTGTCAGTCAAACCTCTACACCATATCCTCTCCCTATCCATCTCACCGAGTGCTTAACAACATCCCTTGGCATTCAAAGAAACTGCTGTACACGTTGATTTCACATTAACATTAAAAAGCCAGATGACCTTAGATTTTAACATGTTCGTTTTCTCACACATATTGCATTACACACATGAGCGAACGAAAGTGATCCCTGTTAAGCGGATTGCCACGCTCGCTGGACTCATTGGATCGGAGTGTTTCAGAAGCATTTTTCTTCTCGTCCTTTGCTGTGGTGTGTGGCGCATAGCTTGCAAATGGCAACAACACTAGCTCATTATTGACCTGTTCCACCCTCCGTGCTCTGTGCCCTACCACTGGGCCCTTCTATCTCAGCTATGCCACGAACTGAATGTAGGCCGGCCATCCACATAATACACGGGCTTTTGTGATGACTCTTGCGCTCACATAACTCATTCAGTTGGAACAAAGAGGTCAGTGTGGCACAGTGAAACAGCTGTCCCTAGTACTCCTCATCGCACACCAAGACCAAACAAAGCCCGAGCAGTAAATGAGTGCGAGAGCTTCCGAAACATTCCACCGGCACGTGGCGTACACTGGGAGCCTGCCCGGCGTCCTCTGGTGACTATGTGCAACCCTGGGTAACTCTTCAAATATAGGACCTCTGATTTATCCCCAGGAGAACAGAGAGTTCAACACATCCGTGTGTGATATTTTTATTTGTTCTGTTGTTGTTGGCCTATTAACCATGGCTTTTTGCATCTGCCTCTCTGGGGAAAAGAGAATGGAAATCACTCTTCAAGAGGAATTGCATTTTTCACGCTCCATAAGCCTGATAATGAAACGAAATATCTTCACACGCAGTCGAGTGTCATACACACCTGTGTGAGACAAACGAATCGACGGCGCAACGCTAAAGCGCCCATTCATTTTGATCCTGCTTTCTCCTAAAAACAGAATCGTCCACAGCGAAACCCTGGCGCGTGGCCGGGGACATCCTGAGGGCCTTCGTGGGAGCTCGCGCGTCGCCCCGGCCAGGGTCAGGCACGGAGCGCACGCGTTAGCCGAACAAAAGTGGCGTGTGGTCTCAGATCATTTGACTCTGTCCATCGACAGGTGTGTCAGTATTGCAGCAGCGCGACGTTAAATGGCTCATGCAACTTTGACGAGGCCGTTGGTCTGGCGGAGCTCGTTTGAGAGCGGTCCCATTGTTTGTGCGGTGAAATACGAAGAGGGTGACTTGGAGAGTGATGAGCTGCATGCCCCTGTCCCGATGAAGCGGACGTTCCAGATAAGTGATCCCGTATTAAGGCAGGGTTACGGTGCCACGGATCTTAAGAATCGCTATCGCAGTCTCAAACGCCGAGATATGCGACCATTAACCAGCTAATGATGAAGCTAATGGGATTTAATTAGGGAATAATTTAGATGATAGGATATGCGGTGTCAGATGACAATGGTTTCCTGTGACGGAAAAAGATGAAGGAATAACTTGAGCCAAGATTAGCACATCTGGCCAGCTTTCCTGGCAGAGCGCAGTGCTAGTCTCTTGTGATCAAAACAAAAGCACATCAATCAGGCTGTGAAGCTGCGTGGTGTCAGAGCTGTAATCCAGCCTAGACACCCAACCAGCCTCTCACAGCGGCGCCAAGAACCAGGGGCCACCCTGCGGTATAGGGGTAACCAGAGGAGCCACCTACACACACACACACACACACACACACACACACACATACATCCTAGTATGAGAACAGACACGGGCCCACAGACACACCTCCGCTCTGACGACACGGGCCTGGAGACTTGTTCAAGCACTACGTGGTGAGGAAAGATGCATTTTGACATCAAGAGCTCTTCACGGGCTTCCCAGCGCTCTCCCACATGGCCGTCTCGTCCTCCCCTCCAGGGGCCGCCGGAAAGGCGAGCGGCAGAGAGGCGCGGGCAGCCGCCGGCCTGCCTAATTACTCGGGTTGGACAGGCGATGAACGGCACTGCCTGGCAGGCTCGGTCAGTGCGTGTCAGAGCGCGGAGCGGAGCAGCAGACCATGCCACTCATTTATCCATCTCCCTTTACCAGCCACTGTTATGACCTCCCCATGTGGTCCTATACATCAGCTAGCTGGTTCACCCATTCATCTCCCCTTACCCACCAGCCGGGCGAGTGGAAAACCTGAGTGATGAGCGAGGAGGAAGGGTCGCGCACGTGCCTGCAAACAAGGACCGGCCTACTAACAGCGCCGGGACCTTCAAGATAAGACGGTGGAGCTTCGCTTTAGAGGAGAGAGAGAGCACTCGAGCTGGAAGAAGAGTGAACATACAAACCCGCTGTGTGCCAGGATAACGATGTTTGGGGGGTTTTTTTTTTTTTTTTTTTTGGCTTTCTTGCTTCCCACATCATCCTCTCCGGCAGGCGGGACGGTTCTGCTTTGCAGTGCTTACATAACGGAACTCCGTTGTCTGCCACATGCCCCTCTCCTTCCGCAGCGCGCGTGAGGAGCGTGGCTCCATAAAGCGCGGGGCTGGTTTTTCGGGAGAGAGGCCTTCTGCGCCAAAGCCTTCCCAGTCTCCCCAGTAACGCGGACGAGGGCTGGCTGCTAGGCAACCACAGCGGCCCTGCAGAAAGAAGACTGGCCTTCCAGTTTCGCAGGAGACATTACATAAGATCTCACCCATCTCCTGCCTCGATGCTTGCATCACAGGACTGGGGACAGTGCAAATTAGTCACAAGCACAAACACAACCGTGGGGTCTCACGATTGGGCTTTATTGTAAAGGAGTGGGCATTCTCACATTCAGAATCATACCTAAATTCAGTAAAACATCTCGTGACTTGGGTATTCAGCACTGAGACGGATATGATTTAGTACAGCATATTCATATTCACCTCCTTTGGTGATACAGTAGTTACAGTAGCTCTTTTTTGGTGTTCATCAGTCATATTTACAATGAGCAGTCTTTGTTCATGCTACCACGGAGATCCTTTGTGCAAACGTGTAAAGTGTGTCGTCATTGGGTTAAACTGATTTATAAGGATTGTGAAATTGATTTTGTTGTGAATGTCTACAAATTCTAGTGTAACTCGATGAAATGCATGCATAACACAAGAAACGCAGACAGTAGCTATCGACAACACATCTAAAAAAAAAGCTCGAAATAAAATTGTTTCTTTAAGACCTAAAACACTGTGACAGTGGGAAAACAAGTGTGTTGATGCACATGTTTGTGAATGGTTGCGCATGACTAACTGTGTCAGTGCATGCGCCTAGTGACTCCCCCATCGGCCGCGGGCGTGGTGGGGCGGGTCTGCCCTCATAGTTCTCGGGGGATGATGGTGAAGGGTCTGATGGGCCAGCTGGCCTCCAGCTCCAGGGCGGTTAGGAAGCAGTCGGGGGCCTGGGCGCTGCCCCGCGACTGTAGCGCCTCCCCGAGGCTGCTCCATGCCTCGTGGGCCAAGCTGTGCACTTGCACCGCGTCTCGCAACACCTTCTCCCCCAGACCTACCCGGCCCGTCCGGACCAGCAGCTTACCCTGAAGAGAGAGAGAGAGAGAGAGAGAGAGAGAGGGAGTGAGTTTTTCTCGCTAACATGCTTTAATTTCCCAGCTTTCTTCATCTACTCTTACTGCTGTTCTATTGCTGGCACTGATGCCAAGCGGATTCATGTGCTCTTTCT
Organism: Electrophorus electricus; assembly: GCF_041902795.1. NCBI lineage: Eukaryota > Metazoa > Chordata > Actinopteri > Gymnotiformes > Gymnotidae > Electrophorus > Electrophorus electricus. The sequence goes on along the minus strand of NC_137508.1, from coordinate 12,260,803 downwards.
ACAAATAAAAGAGTTACAGAGAGTGTGTGACGCATGTGTGTGTCTTTATGTGCGCGTATGGAGATGACTCTGCTAACATGCCCCGCTGATGTTCATCTTTAGCAGAGGCCTTTCAGGTTGGGACTTTCACATCAGACAGTATATCGCGACTCGGCTGCGTCACTGACAACTCATATTCGCACACCCGAAATACACACACACACACACAAACACACCAAGCATGCTTGAGGTTGGGAAGGTGAGTCTTTCTATGCAGACAGCACTACAAAGCTTCACTTCATCTGGGCCGGCATGAATGGGAAGCTGAGGGTCCCTTCGCTCATACTGAACAGCACTGGACTTAAGCTACAGCCTTGGCTTACTCCACGATACCGTTGTGCGGTCCTTTTGCTTTCTGCTTCCATTTTTTGTCCATCTCTCTGAAAGGTCAAATCCTCAGATTTTTCCAAAATCAGTTTGCTCATTTAGAGTAAATAAAGCCATACATTCCAGAGACACATAAAAAGAGAGAGAGACAGACATTTTTATAGCTAGGTAGTTAGATTATGACCGTTTTGCAGTGCTTTGGTGTACATGTGTTATGTATAAACTTACATACAGCGTAGAGAGTGACATGCATGATGTTATAATAGTACCCAAATAAATCTTTCTCGCATTATAATGTTTATCATTTGACATGATCAATATTTCAAATAAAAACTCAGAAGACACCTTAAGCCTAACATTGTAATATTTGCAATGCAGACTTCATAATGTACATTGTGTGCATGCCCCACCCAGTGAAAGACTCTGTAACCGCATTTACCCGTTACCTTCATACCAATACATACCAATACACACACACACACACACACACACACACACACACACATTTGAGTGACCATGTCTGCACACTAATGTGAACACCCACTAAAGCAGAACTATGAGGCAGAGAGATGGAGAGCAACACTGATACGGCAACAGATGGCTGCTGATTATGCGAGCACTTCAAAAGCTGAGAGCAGAAGCGGGTGACTCCTGCAAGAGGGAGGAGAGAGATGGAAGGAGGAGAGGATGAAAAGAAAGGAGCCAAGCGCCGACAGAATGAACGACGCTGACACGGGTCCATGAAATGCACACCTGACACCACCCTCAGCACACGCACCGTTGCCCCTATAAAACAGCTCCTACAGGGATGACAAGATAGCCCGGGCTTGTTGGCACAACAGAAGAGAAGCCATGAAAAGGGAACATAGGTGCTGTGACCTCCGACCCTTCTTACAGCTAGATGGGCTAATGCTGGCATTCAGACATCAGCACAGTCCCAGTGCTGATGTAGGGCAGCTAGCACTGCAGCGCAGTGATGTGCGGATTTTTGACAGGTCACCGGAACGTGAGGTGGGTCAGTGCCTGCGGTGCTGACTGTGACAGTGGTGGGTCGTGGCCCAGTAAAGCTCTGCTAATCCTGCTGCACACACACCTGATCCCCGTGAGGATCCAGGCCCTTTACCTGAACCACTACTACCTGCTATTACAGCACAACACTGGGAGCTGAGCCACACTGACTCACATCCACACACACACACACACACACACACACACACACACACACACACACACACACACAGAGACACACCTCCTCGAACACATGTAGGCATGGGCACAAATGAATGTGCACACAAAAGAACACTCACTGACACACACACACACACACACACACACACACACACACACCTCTCAATCCTTGTATCTCTTTCTATATCTTCCTCATTAGCAGACCTCTTGGTGGTGAAATACAATTCCCTGGTTGCTAGGCAATCCCATAAAGGCCTGAGAAGGAGTGAAGTGTTATAAATAATGTATTTGCATTATCTAATCACCTCACAACCACCCCCATCTGACAGAGAGAGATAGAGGAAGACAGAGAGAGAGAGAGAGAGAGAGAGAGAGAAAGACAGAGAGAGAGAGAAAGTCAGAAAGACAGAAGAGTGTCTGTGTGTGTGTGTGTGTGTGTGTGTTTGTGACTGAGCAGAAACAGAGACAGTGCTGAGTCACACTAAGGTGCAGTGAGGCAGTATGGCTGATGTGGTTAAACTCATATGACACAGGGGTTCAGAGCTTCACTGAGTTTGACTCAGCTGACTCCACAGTTATACCGATAACACCCAACCTACGGCTCATGAGTCACTCTCTCTCTCACACACACACACAAACAGAAAACCCTAAAGCGGGGTTGCCTACTCTGGACTGGTTCTGGATGGACAGAGCAGCACATGCTGGAAGTCTCCAGCATGTGCTCCTTCCCTGTTTACAGCTCATTGAGCATACCCCCATCATGGACCTACAAGATCTAAATTCATGGTATCTTTGGAGAAAGTGCAGTAAATGAGAGTTGAGGTTTCTTCAAGTGTAGTCTCTTTCTGTGTGTGTGTGTGTGTGTGTGTGTGTGTGTGTGTGTGTGTGTGCACACGTGAGGTAAAGACTGACATTCCTCTTCACTATAATAAATAACAGAGGTAATGAAAGCTGCATTGTCTTGCTTCCCTGTACTCAGAACTTCCATTACCATTGAACTCTCACTGGCATTAATCACAGGTAGACAATGGGAAGCAGATAAAGGTCTCCATTGCAGTGCCATCACACTCTGCAGAAGGGCAGAGAAGACTTCAGCAGAAGGGCAGAGAAGACTTCAGCTGTTGTCAGCACCGCAAAGACAAAGTCTGGATCCGTTCCAGCAGTTGAACAGAGAGGACTGTGAATAGAGCGGAACGTGAATGCCTCCCGGTTACACCTCCGAGACAATAGCACTGGAAAATGCTTCTCTGTCAACGCTGCAATCCCCTTGGCACCGCCATTTACTCCGCAATCTAACTGACAGAGCCATTAGGAACATTGTTGGACTCGGACAAAGTTTGCGAAATTTCGTCAAAGCAAGTGGCTTGGTGGTGAGTCATTCCTGAGGTTTGTTAGCTGCAGCCAGGAGCCCAACAGGAGCGGGTCCTCCTGGCCCGTTCCCCCCCCCCCCCCCCCCACAGTGCTCCACACCCCCACCCCCACCCACCTTGGTACAGCGAGGCCCGGGTACAGTGGATGCAGGTGATACTACAGCCTGGAATTCTTGGAGCTGAAGGAGTGGATTTGGCCTCTGCTATTATTGCAGTGTAGCCAGCTGCCTGCGATTCAGGATTTTAATGGCAGCTGGGGACTGACGGGTGAGCGCGCTGTCCAGGAATAGCAGGGATACGTGCTCCGCTTGGCAAAGCGCTGGGGAGGTGAGGTTGCCCATCCTTCGCTGCGCTTGCTCCAGCTTGGAATAACAGATCCTGGGCATAACAGAGCTTCTAGTGGCCTGCATCCAGGGTCTCTCCATGCTCGCGACACCCTCGGTTCCCAACGGGCCGGGCCTCGCCCGCTCACACGCTCGGCTCACGACGCTGTCCATTTCCGGTGATATGCTGGAGACGGTGCAGGTCCAGAACAAGAGGCGCGCACATCAGTGTGACAGTCGAGTCAGTCCCTTCTCCTGAACTTCCGATGGCAGTATTTCATGTGTAACTTTGGATGAAAAGGCTCCCAGTGAGTAACAAACTGCAGAGAACTTTTTCACAGCTGCCTCTTCGCATCGACACAGACTTCAGGAAGTGTAACAGCGTGAGGATGTCACTCGGAAGTCACCTGCTTGGCTGTACACAGTCACAAACAGGCTTAATGATTTATCCGGTGGTTACCAGCGAGTTCTAACCATCCCACAGCTGTTAAACAGTACACATGTTTATTTACACCACGGGGAACATATCGCAGATGTGTTGAATGACACCACTGATGGTGTGGAGTACGTATCACAAACTCTCATGTTTGATTTCCACATGATAAATCCGTGGAGGTGTGAAGATGACCTGAGGCACATATTTAGAGGCAGAAACTGCCATCTCTCAAGACTCCGATTGGGGTTCTGGACTTAGAAGTTCACGGTGTGGGGAACACGTGTAACGGCGTGCCACGGTGAGGCGGGAGGGCATGACCTGTCGCGTACCATTGTGACCTTCGCACTGTGCTGAATGTGTGGCGTCGGCGCGTGTGATCGGCATGACAAAGACGTGGACGTGTGTTTGTTTCTGAGCGAAAAGCGAGAGAGGTCCTCACCAGGTGGAGGAGTGTGTGGGGGGCTGTGGGGTTGATAGCCAGGGCTTCGTCGTACAGGCTCTTGGCCTCACTGTTGCTGCCTCTGAGCTCAGCCAGGCGGGCCCGGAGGAGCAGCACGGAGGGGGAGGTGGGGAACAGAGCTGCAGCCTCCTGTACGCAGAACTGTGCCTCCTTTACGCGGCCGTCCTCCATGAACAGCTCCCCTACACACACACACACACACACACACACACACACACACAGTACTAAGACATTCTAACATACTGGCAACAAGTAATCAGGTCCATCAACACTAATTACAATCACATAGAAGGCAGCTCTTAAGCTGATTAGATAGATAAAAGGTAATTAATGATTTTTATTAAGAATCACAGGTGTTTAAAATGGTAGGATCTGAGATGGTAGGACTTGTTATGGCAATATTTGCAATATATTATGAAGATCATAAACCACGATTCATTTAAGGCAAGTAACACACAATGTTTTATTTTGTTTGTTTTATGTTCGTTATGTTTGGGCATCTTTAAAGTGTGACAGTGGTTACTTAGTCTACAGAAAGATACACATAACTTACATCTCTGTGTCTAAATATGTGTGTGGTTGCTATTGCAGTCTACAGAGAGGCCAACACATCATACACACATGCACACAAACATACCCACAGAAGCACAAAGACACACCCAGACCTTGGACGTACACACTGCTCAGAAATGGCATGCACAGCTGCCAACAGGCATATTACTACATGCTCAGTAAAGTCTGTGTGTGCATTTGTCTGAGTGTGTGTGTGCTGGGCTGTGTGCGGGACTGCGTGTGTGTGCGGGACTGCGTGTGTGTGTGTGTTTGTTTTACTGGAGCACAGATGGGAGAGTTTGGGCAGGCTAGTACAAAGGGAAAATATAAATATTAAAACCGTGGTCCATTTTGAATAGGGGGGAAGAAGAGAAACTGAGATGGAGTGATGTCACTGCGGATTCTCCCAGTGGGAGCCAATCAGTTCATGATAGAATGTGCAGATGTGACGTGAGAAATGTTCCTGCTGTAGCCTACAGCGCTAGCCCCGAGACGGCTGGGTGGCACAGTGTGGGCCCAGCTGCACAAATGCGGTGCTGCTCCGGCATGGCGTTGGCCCTGCTACCACCCCACTGGCTTTGGCTCGCACAAGGATGCAGCCCATTTCAGACAGGAAATGAACCCATGCCAGAGGAATGCTGGGAATGGAAATGAGAGGGCACACATCCCCTGATAGGAGCCCTGGGAAAGCCACTTTACACACAGCTGCATATAAATAATACTGAACTACCATATGGGTCATGTGAAGGAGACAGGCGGATTCATGGTTTCTGTCAAGCTCTGTGCTAAGGGCTGTTCACCAGTATTGAAGATGTCCTGCTGAAAGAGCTGGAAGATTATGTTTATATTGACAATTAAACTAACCGACTGTGAAAAGATTATATAAATGGGGGCAATTAAATGAGCTAAAGTCCCTCCCGATGTTCTCTTGTTCACCGGCAGGCAATTGGCTTGGGCAGCCATCAATCACGGTTTCTTTACCTGCCTGCAGCCAGATGCGCTCCAGGGTAGTCCAAAGGTAGGCAGGGCCATGCCTGTGGGCGGAGCTAACGGCAGACACCTCGGACATGGCCTGCTCCAGCCGAGACACAGCAAGAGACGGGACTTTCTGAGAGGCTGCCACGGGACATGAGTTACACATACACGCACACGTCCTCATACAGAAAAAAGAATGTTGCGCATGACTTGATTACACATGCAAGCGCCACACGCCCTCAGCAGCAATTGCGCAACTCCACGCACGCCCACACCCATACACGCACCGCTTACACACACGTTAACACGCACCGATTTCCGTCTCCTGGAAGTCTGGTAGTGTGAGGTTCAGGCCACTGGGCTTTGTGCTCAGTGGGCTGGGCTCAGGCAGGATGCTGCTGCTGTCATCAGTCTCACTGCAAAGACAAGCTGCGCTTCATTCCAGCGCCTCATGCCACCCCAGCACGCATGCACGCACGCACGCACGCTCGCACGCACGCTCGCAGCATTTACCTGGGCCGGGCAAAATTGTAGCGACTCTGCCAGAGCTGGAGCATTTCTTCACACGTCTGAAGCGCTGCCACTGGGCCAAACAGAGCCTCCTCCAGTTTCACCTTAGTAAAGAGTAAGCTGCAACACACACACACACACACACACACACACACACACACACCAGTGTAACACCCAAAACCGATGACAAAGCAGCCGTCCACGCAGCACGGGCGTGTCGTAGATTTGCTGCATGCCGTTAAACAGCCTGCACGGTGGTGTTTAGCTAGGCTGGAACGTGTAGGGGAGTCCAGCTGGGCTGTTGGTGTCTGTACTCAGACAGCCTCCAGTCTGTGCCATCAGCCTGCCTCCATGGCCCAGCGTCACTGCTTCTGCCAGGCGGCCAATCGTGCCTCCTTAGCAGCTTGTGTGAAAGGGGTGTGTGGGTGTGAGCGTGTGGGTGTGTCTGTATATGTGTCTCAGAGAGAGAGAGAGAGAGAGAGAGAGAGAGAGAGAGAGAGAGAGAGAGAGAGAGAGATCATTTGACAAGCACGCAGAGTGCAGCAGAAGGATAGCGTGTCGGACATCTGTCTGACACAGTGTCTATTCTGAGACAGAGCTGTATGTGCTCAGTGCAGTACACTACATATAAGACACAGCATAGTCTGTAAGCAGTTGCACAGTGGCACTTTTCATTGTTTTAGCATAACGGTTTTAATTTGAGGATATTTGCACATGTATTAGGGAAAGCATTTAGGAATCACAGTCCTTTTTACCCATAGGCCTCCATTCCAGGGCATCACAAGTCATTTTAAACGTGGCTGCCACTGTGGTCTCTCAACAAGAGGACCACAATGTCAAGGCCACGAAATCAGGTCACCAGAAAACGTATTAGAAATATCCAACCCTTGAGGTGTGTCCAACAAAAAGGTGTGTTTGGTTCAGTGGTGAGAAGCTTGGTGTTTGTAGCGGTAACAAACAACCCGCAGTACGTGTCCAAAAATACATTTGATGAAAACAATCAGCGACATGCAGGCAAAAACAAAAAAGTTCAAACCACTAGTAAGGGCAGAGCAGTCCGGTTAATGTTTCCTGTAAAGTGCATAAAAAACCCCTCCAGCTTTCTGAGATAGATGGCAAAGAGATGAACCAGAGTGACAGAATGAAGAAAATGTGGCAGACAAAAGGACATCTTATGGTGTGTGTACATTGCATCAGTAATAAAAAACTGAAATGTATGGCTTGCCAGTGGAACTCACTAAATAATGAGCTTGTGACATGACCGTTGGCAGTTGCAGCAAGCCAAATCCTGAAAAGAACAGAAGCACTTCGATGGCTTGGATTCAAGTACCTTAAAACCATGCTGGTGGAACCTTGAGGTAGAACTATGAACCTAAAACGTATGAGCAAAGCAACAGTAGCGTTTCAGGACCAAAAAGTTGAGTGTTTCTGACCGGTCAAGACAGTTACCGCTCAGCATGCATTTATGTTACAGGAGACAAGACTGAAGGAAAAAAGACGGCGGAACATGCCGGAACTGAAGACAGCTGCCCCACAGGCCTGGCAGAATACGATGTGAGTGGGTCGTGATCTTCAGGCACTCATCCAAAAGACTGCCTTCCCAGACTGGCAGTTATTCATATGTGATTCAGGCAGTGTAGATATGGATACTCTCAAATTAAAGCTGAAGTTCGCCACTTTAGCCTAAAACCAGCTTCGAGAATGATTTTGGTTTGATTTTTGCAAGCGGAGCCGAACGAACAAAAAACAGGGTCGGTGTAATTATGCGCGGACCACACTGCACTGCGTGGGTTTGTGTCTACAAGCTCGTTTCTAAGTTTTCTTGTATGTAAAGGGGGAAAGTGATCCACCAAACAAAACCTGAGCCGCCCGCCGTGCTATGATCACCTGAGCCCGTATTATAGAGGCCGCGTCATGCGAGCTCTGCGATATGACGGGGGCGGACTCTGACCCAGGCTCTCACTCAATGCCAGCTCACGCTCCAGTTTGCCAAGGGTGGACGAGACTGCCACGGAGCATATCTAACTCCGGATCTGGAAATGAGAGGACAAAGAAAGAAGGGTTGAAGTGAAGAAGGAAAGAAAGAGACAGTTGTGTCATTTCTGACCCTCATTCTACATGACAAAGACACACACGCGCAGTGACACACGAGACCCACACACAGTGACTTGAAGGTTTTTTTTCAATGAGTGCCCATACAGGTGAACATGTAAACTTAATATCCCTCTATAGCCCTATATAGTCCCTTCACTTGACCATTTAGCTATTTTCTTTCTCTCTCTCTCTCTCTCCCTCTCTCTTGCACATGCTCCGTGTCTGTGTGTGTGTGTGTGTGTGTGTGTGTGTGTGTTTGTAACCCCAGAGAGCCAACAGTGACCCCACCTGGCTCAAATATGAAGAGCCAGAGGAACTCTGCTAAATGCGCGAACATGGCCGCCAGATGGGTGTGGCTTAACCCTCATCCTCCACAGAGCACCGAAACTGTTTGCGTCTCCTGGCAGCGCGGCAAACAAACCACGAATCACGGTCACACGCTGAAGGCAGCGGCACGCCATGGTTTCCACTCGTAAAGGCCCCCTATTGTTGCCGGGTTAGTCACCGCACCTCTGCAGTCGCACTCCGCCACCTGCGAGCAGCCAGAAGGCAGGAGATGTGCCCTGAGAGAGCATTTACGAGTGTTTAGGAAAGAGAGAGGTGAGTCACGCAGGCCCAGGGGAGGCAGTCTCCCGAGAGCACCAAGCCCAGGGCCTTCTGCCATTACTGTTTTGGATTGCTATTTTGGGGGGAGATTTCTTTATGTGCCGCCTCCTTCGAATGATCTGTCTTGTGCTGGCTGGCCAAGCAGGTCTAGCATCGTGCTCGTCAAAGTCAGGTATCATCTTATTATCCAACATTTTGAAAACCTACTTCTATGTCATTTCACAGACACCTAGACACACACACACGCGTACCTTTTAGCACCTAAACTAGGCTAGCAATCCCCCAAGACTAGGCAGGCTGTTGGTATACATAGGCAGGATATTCTCTGGAGCCTATAATGACTGCATCAGCCTGTCCCCAGCTCAGCGCTGAGAAGTCAGGGGGGCTGTGTAGAGTGGATGCCTGGACTGGCCTTTCTAAATAAGGCCGTGCCTCTGCTATTTGGAACGGGCGAGACACCGAGGCCAGCTACCGCCGCGTGTGCACACAGCAGTTATACAGACATACACACGTGCGCTCACGCGCACCCACCCGAATGCACACGCACTCCACCCCCTGGCCACCCCCACGCACACACTTGCGAGGACAAAAGATTACGGCACCAAACAGGCTGTCTGCTCACAGCGCAGATCTTCGGCCAAAGGGCCGCTCGAGGACGAATGCGGGAAGACGTTGTTCTTTGAGGTTTACCCTCTGGTTTGAATACGCCGACATTGGGAACATTTAATGCACTGTGAAGGCGAAGGGAGGTGTTGGTGTGGGAGGAATGCTGCTCTTCTCAGATTTATAGACAGAGCTTTACGGGCCTGGATCGACGGGACAGCAGCTAAACAAACCTGTTCTGCTGCTCCAATAGTTTTGTCATAAACAATGCAACCAGAAACCAGTGCTACTGAATGTAAATGGGAGAATGTGGCCTTGATCTCATTGGAAGGACAGGTTTGTCCTTCCTGGTGCTGAGCCCTGGCTAAAGACCTAGTGCGTTGAAGAATTTATGTATTTAAGTAAATAAAATGGCTTAAAATGGCTTCAAGTGCTCGACATTATAAATGTAAATAATAATAATAATAACAACATAGAGCCTCTCTCAGACTCAAGGACACTTTACAGACAGATAGCAGCATTTACAATCACTCCCACAACAATGATTTTGTGCTTTACTAAATGTTTACATTCTCAGGTGAAATTCAATCACGTGCATTCACATTCAAGCAGACACACGCGTGTGCGCACACACATACTTGAAGTTGTCGGGGTACTGATTGATGGCGAGCGCGAGCGTGTCGAGGGCGTGCTGGTGGTGTTTCTGGGCACTGAGCAGGAGAGCCAGCAGGTGTAGAGAGTGCAGGTCATCACTGCGCAGACTCAGAGCCAACTGCAGGGGCTCCATGGCTGCCGACACCTTTCAGAGCGAGAGAGGGAGGGGGGGAGGTTGAGGAGGGGGAGGAGCAGGAGGAGGAGGAGGAAGAGGAGAGTGATAGAAACAAAGAGACAGAGGAGAGTGAGGCATGAGATCAGTTCGCCAGGCCTGCCGGAGATCAGAAAGAGAATCTGAGGAACGAGTGCTGAAAACGAGCGTGGTTCGGAAGATTCCAGAACGCCGTAGCCGCCTCTGAATCACAAGGACAAACAGGAGCCATTAGAATAAACTACAGCAAATGATAGGTACCCAACAAGCTGTCCAAGCATGAAGCTACTCAAAGCAAGCAGCATGACCTGGGATACACGTAAAAGACATGGACTGCCGAACTCTACTGAACAAGGGGCAGAGCATGACTGGTCATGGTGTGTTTTCAGGTGGGAGGGTGAGACTGTCTGTCCCCTTACCTGTCGCACCAAGGCAAGCTGAAGAGAGAGGTAGAGGGCAATCTGAGGGTCTTCGGGATCGAGTTCATGTGCCCTGAGAGTGAGAGGAATCACACGCACACACACACACACACATAGGAACGTGTCATTCTTTCATTCTCTCAGTGAACCCTGCCCTCTGTCCGACGTACCTCTGCAGTGCCCACAGGGCTGTCCTGTTGAACTCGTCCCGGTCCGCCCTCAGCGTGGCTGTAAACACATGCAGGGGAGAGCGCTGAGTCTCGCGGCACGGGAAGGCCGAGACCAGGCCAGCAGAACACATGGCAGTCTGCCTGAGGGCAAGCGTGCGGGGTGACTGACAGCCACCGCGCGGGCAGACCCAGGGCGAGCCAGGCACCTACCGTCGGACGCCTGCAGGCTGAAGCACAGACCCAAGGCCAAGTGCGCTCTGGGAAAGGACTCACCAGCTCCTTCACCCAAGGCAATCACGCTTTTCGCCAGAGCTTTAGCTTCCCCCAGCTGTGACACACACACACACACACACACACAGAAATCCTGGCTGTCTGTCCCTTCAAGAGATGCCAACATCGCGCCACACTGTACAAGGTAGCTCTCAGCTATTTATCAACATAACAGGTGAGTAGCAAGCTAACAACTAGACAGTCAAACTAATGAAACTCTAGATATGCTGACTGCAAATCCCATCTAAAGTAACGCCTTACGTCTCATTCGGGTTGGCAACTCTGTGCTCAAGTCCGATAACAGTGGCACTATCTGAAGATTCGAGCTTTTGATCTGTGATTAGCCTGGCTGTAGCCATGTGCTTCATGTAAAGTGGAGGCCGGTGGCCAGAGGCCCGACGCGATGAAAAGCATAAGCCTCTTATGTCCTGTGCATGCCATGTCAGTTCTGTTCTCTGCTCCTCCCTCAGAGAGCCTGTAATCTACTGCCCACAAGCTCTCTGTGTGGCCAGGTGACCACTTGGCGTGGACACTGTACTGTAAGCAGCAAAACTCTGCAGCACTCTGTGCTTATGTGCGGGCAGTTTATATAAAGGCCGTTCAAGAGAATGACGGGAGCATGATGTGTGTGTGTTTCCTTGGGTGGGTGGGTGTGCGTGTTTGGTAGGGGATGGGGGGGGGGGGGTTTACCCAGTGCAGCTGGTTGATGCAGACTTTGGCTGCCAGCAGTGGTGGTGTGGGGTCTAGAGGTTTCATTCTAGCACATTCTTTAAACGCAGACACGGCACCTTCAGACTGTAATGTACACACGTCCAATAAGCACACACATGCACGTATGCAGTGACATAGTGACACAGTGGCAGTGGCACGCACGCACGCACACACACACACACACACACACGCACGCACACACGCACGCACGCACGCACGCGCACGCTAAAAATAGAATTGGATCTAACGGCACGTCCATATACAGTGCGGCCTATTTCCAGAGCTCCCCATTGATCTGCACTGTCACTTTGGTGACAGAAATCAATTCTCCTGTTTCACATACAGACACAAACACAAACACATGCATGCATGCACACACACACATACAGGCACACATGTGGAAGTGTATGCATTTACTGACACATTGTCAGCATTTGAGAAGTTTTTGACAGCCTGGCTCCAGTCAGCGGGGTCAAATGATGAACCCAATAATAGAAAACTCTAAAAAGTGCCACTTGACAAGCTCGTTGCATTTTAGCATGCATAATTATCAAAGATTTTTTGTATCTTAATTATTTTTAGTGACTGTACTTTAACAAATGTCTAGCATTCACCTGTATGCTCTGGGTTAAATGAGGTGGACTAGATTTGGTTTTTAGATCTCACCTTTCCACTAGCCATGAGGGACAAGCCCAGCTGGAACCAGAGGTGAAACTCATTAAAGGAGAACTTCATAGCTCGCACCAAACACTGGCAACACACGCACACACGCGCACACATACCCACAGCCACACGCACACATCCATGCACGCATACACGCGCACAGACACACACATACATAATTAAATGAATTAAGATGACATAATATAGTATAGTGGTGATTTGACATGCTAACGAAATGGAGTGTATGCCTGGTATTGTTGGTTAAAGGCTCATCCAGGAATTATTGCAGCTGGCAGGCTGATTTGTAATGCAACAAATGCAAATTCCTTCAGACAATATAAGGAAATTATGTACAGTATAAACAACTGAATGAACTTTTAATAAGGTCATGCTGTATTTCAAAGGGACTACTCAAATCTAAAATACAGTATGCACTTTTGTTTCTTAAAAACTGCTTTTTGCTTTAGTCATAAAAGATCCCCATACCATGTAGCTCCAAACTAGTTTAAGCATGGCTTCATGGGTTTCAGAAAATTCCTGACTGGGCCTTTAAACTGACTATTATACATAACTAAGAATATATTAGCATAATGGGTAGGTTTAATAGTGAATTATAAAAGAAAGACAGCAACGTGGAAGCTTTTCTTGATGTGAAATGTGAAAATATAATTGTAATAATATTTGAATAACTTGAAGTCCCCCAGAGGTGTATGTTAGGCACTCTGTCAGAAGCACTTAGCATACTGTTAGTAATAAAGAAGGAAAGATGTCCTCTGTGGGGTGACCAGAGGACATCTGTTAGAATGACTAGGACTGTGTTCCTGAATTCACCTGAGTAAGCTGGAATGCACCTGGTCTAAAACTCACATAGCCTGAAGGAAAGAGGAAAGGAGGAAAGAATCAGAATGAAGTGGTAGCATCTGGTACACTGGAAAAGCAAAGAAAGGGCAGCAGAGGAACAGAAACACCGCCGAACCCCAAGGTAAATCAGCGCTCCGTCCTCCTTAACACGGCACTCTCCCTGAGCTTTAAACCAGGCTCACCTCTGACAGCATTGCATACTGCCCCCTCCTGGCCATGCCAATGCTGAGCAGGTCATAGACGGACGAAACATCCTGGATGCTGGCCTCCCGCGCCTCCTGGTGCGCCGGCTTGCGGCTGATCACGGCCTCCACGCCGGCCTGCAGGGGGCGAAACGCGGCGGCACCTCTCAGGTACCTGGCACAGGTGAGAAGATGCCCCCGCGTGCTAGCCGGGGGCGCGTTTCGAGGCTACCGAGGTGAGGGACCCGACCCGGCTCATTCCACTAATGAAACAGCCGCCCGAAGCGCCGATTATCACGTCCCGGTAAGACGAGAGGACGCACAGACTGTCCCGCTGCGACCGTGGCCGCCGTGACGCACTCCTTCCGTTCTAGGATACTTGCGCTGTGTACCCTCAGCGGGTGTAATTAACAGCTTTCAAAGCCACAGCTTTAGCCAGGGACATCTGGTTACACCGCGGTCACTGCCCGCCATAGCTGCGGTGAAGAGGAGACCAACAGAATGAGGGAGCCGAAGGGAACGGGAGGAGGAGGAGGAGGAGGAGGAGGAGAAGAAGAAGCCAGTGAGACAGGAGTGTGAAAGAGTGGCTCACCATCGACTCGGCGATGAGCAGCAGCAGCACGGCCTCCTCCACCACGTCGCGGGGACAGAACGCTCTGCGCCAGGGAACAAACAGGAAGGGCACAGGACGCGTCACGCAGGTGTGTGCACGCGCGCGCGCGTGGGTCTGTGTCTAGTTACAAGTGTCGGCCTGTAACAGAGAAGTCCTCCGACAGTATCACGGAAAAGCGCACGCTCGGGTATCCAGCCTGCGCCACCTATTGTTCCTCGCGCTCCCCGTCAGCTACGCTTTCAGCTCGAAGCTTTCCTGCTCTGGAGGGGACGGGGGAACTGCGATCTGTCTGCCCCACATAGTAGCTCCTTTTCGCTCTGATCTTCTGTCCTTTTGTTGGAGAACGTCCCTTCGATGCCTATTGTCCCAGCCTCTGTCCTGTTCAGGCTCAGCGCTACAGTTACACAGTATTATATTCGCAGGTAAGAGAGAGCAAAGATTCCATTTCCTTACCTGTCATTCTATTCTCTCCTTTTCCCCTTCTGGCCTTCGTTTCCCCCCCGACTGTGTCGTGGTAAATACTTACTCACAAGTAATGTGGCAGAAATGGATTTAACAGCAGGGGACAGAGCCAAGGCCGAAAGAGAGAGTGAGAGAGGGTTTATGTGTGTGTGTGTGTGTGTGTGTGTGTGTGTGTGTGTGTGTGTGAGAGTGAATGTGACCTGACCCTTCTGTGCTGTAGCACTGTGGTGGTCGGGAAGAGGGGTAGATGGCATCTTTCGGGTGGCTGGCCCCTTCCATGTGGAGCCAGGCCGGGGGCGGTGGAGACAGAGGGCCCCAGTAACTGGCCTCGCCGATCGAGCTCAGCAAGACCTCGGCTAACCTCCGCGTTACTGCCTGCGCAACAAGGTGGGAGTTGTGTATGTGTGTGAGTGTGTGTGAACCAATAAAGGACAAATTTACGAATGGAAAACTTGCATTTTGTCTGCCTGTGTTTTCTATTATTAGAGTTCGACTGCTCACCTTCCGAAAGATCTGAGAGCCACGACTCTCCACCACCCTCAAGACCCGCCGCAGCTGGTGAGTCCCCTGAGCTAAGTGGCTAACACCCGCACCCGCAGACACACACCCACACACACGTAAATACACCCGCACACAGAGCCCCCCTCCAACACACACACACACACACACACACACACACACACACACACACACACACACACACACACACACACAAGACAGGAGGAAGCATTCAAACATGAGGGACGAGAGCATGGAACAGGTTAAAATAGAACACTCCTCTAGTGAGTACAGAAGGAAAGCCAGGAATAGCGCGGGCGACTTCAGCTTATGACGTCAGGACAAGACCTGCTGTGAAAGCTATGAATGAATCAGGGTTGGGATATCGATAAAGCTGAACGCCCTCTGCAGTCTCACTGAGGTATGACAACAACACATGCAGCAGACCCAAACACATTCGGTGCGCTCCGCAGAGGAACACTGACACCTGCTGGACACCATGAGAATATCCTGTCCAGCACAGCACAGGCATGGGGCCCACGTGGAGCATCTGTACTGTTGCTTGTCTGGCATGTGGGTGACCACTGCTAAGGAAAAGTAATAGATCTGAAATACAGTGTGTGGATACTTGACATGCTGACATGCAAACACACACACACACGTGAAACCACCCACCCACCTGCCCACCCAAAGACACACACACACGCACACACACACACACACACACACACACTCACCCTTTACGCAGAAGGCAGAGATATGCACTCTGGAGGGCAGCCTGCAGGAAGTATCCTGGCTCCACCTCGACTGGCGGAGCTGAGGTGGAGCTCTTGGCAGTCTTGGTACTTGGCGTGCCAACAGTCTAACCAAGCAGCAACACACAGGGGATTCAGCAAAGTTGAAGCAAGATATAAGTACAATAGCATAGCAGAGCCTTATTAAACATTTTCTCACACACCTGCACATACCACTTATACACTAGTAAGGAGAATAGGCTCACTGTAAAAATATTCGTTTTGAATGGAACATAAACAAAACCCTTGAGAACACTTGGCTTGAAACTGAACTGGAAAGCACACACACACATGCACATTGACACACACACACACAAGCAAACACACACACTCGCACACGCACGCACACACACACACACACACACACACACACACACACACACACACACCTACACTCGCGCGCGCACACACACACACTCGCACACACGCACACACACTCGTACGCATACAGACCTTGTCCATCTCTTGCAGGTAAAGCAGGGCAGTATCACAGGCACAAAGGTAACAGGACAGACATTCCTCCTCCCTCTCAGAGAGGCGGATGCGCGAGGCTGCAGATATGCTCTGGTGGTTCAGAGAGAGTCCTGAAAAACACCATAAGAAAGCTCGACCAGGACAGCACAGAGGGTGCACAGACAGTCCCGCAAAATGCCCCAGCAGCACAGGCACAGAGATATCCAAACACTGTGCACCTGTGACCCATCATGATACAGTGGAGCTAGTGGTACAGGAATATGAAAACTAGATGAGAGAAGTAGTATAGACAAGTAGAGAGAGAGAGAGAGAGAGAGAGAGAGAGAGAGAGAGAGAGAGAGAGAGAGAAAATGAAACCATATTCAATCATATTTATCAGAGAGAAAGATAAGAACCCATGCCAAGGTGTGTCCTTTAAATATTTTAATAACCGTTATTGAGACATTTCTCTCTGTCCCAGTGACAGGGTGAGATGGGGCCTTAAGCATATCTCTGGCATGGGAGGCTGATGAAGTCATTAATACACAAATAACGTCTTCGGCAACCGGAAGAGAGCAGGGGAGCAGATGGCAGCCGTAATCAAATAAGGAACAATTGGAGGTCCAGAGGAGGCCATGAACACACGCATAATTTAGATTAACTATCCTTCCACGCCCCCCCGTACTGCTGTGCTTACCAGAAACCATGAACCCGGCTGCCAGGAACTGTAAAGCTGTACCATGTTTTGTTTGGTAGTTGTTACTACAACGTCGACCACCGCTACACGGATATTGCCACTATAGCTGCAGTGTGCAGACGTGCCCTCCATGAATTCTCTACATATTTGCTGTACACTATGAGGATGCTGACCAGTCTCAGACGTTCAGAGGAGTGTGGCGTGGTCACTCAGACGAACCACTGCGGCCACATCGGTCTGACAAAAGGAAATGGGTTTTGTGAAAATGACGAAGGCTGTGACACATCAAAGGTCCACCAAAGTGTGTTTAATATAGTGCAAGACATACCACGATGTGACGTGTAGAACCGCAGTGCAGAGTTGTTTTGGTACTGAGCTCTACAAAGACTAATGACAAACTCACCTCAAAGCAGCCTTCCAGTCCAAAACCACTAAATCCCAGCTGGGAACAAGGCATACACCCACTTAGATGGGATACGAACTAATGGGGGGGGGGGGGGTCTCCATTACTCATGCAAATATGCAGTTTTAGTTCCTAGCTCCAAGCTTGAGCGCAGACTGCATTTCCACAGAAAACTGTGAGCAATGCCAACTCACACTGAGAGGCGTCTGCCACACCTACTGGCACACCACTCCCACCCTTCTGCAGTGCCAGAGCGTGCGAATGTGTGTGTGTGTGTGTGTGTTTGTGTGTGTGTATATATGAGGAAATTAACTCCGGTAATGGCTAGGAGGATATGTGTTTATTGTCATGTGGTGTTGACTGATATCTCCCAGAAGCGAGGAGAGAGACCGGTGGTGCGTATAGACATTACTCAGTAAGGTCATGGGGCGCGAGGTTTGCTGCTGCGACGTCCCTGCTCAGGGGGGTCCCGGAACAGCCTGGCCTGGAAGCCTTTGTAAGGCAAACCCCCTGCACATGATGGAATACAGGAAAGAGAACCCGTATTCTGACAGAGGAACAGAAGAGTTCCTCTTACTGAAGTATATTTTGACTGCCAACATTTGAAGTCTAGTGCGTGTCTGTGTGTGTGTGTTTGTGTTTGTAAGACTAAGGGAGAAGTATGGGGAAATTGTCTTGCCACACACACAATGAAAAATGAATTCTGATAAGGATTTGAACCAATCTGTCTTTAAATCCAAGATTCTGGGCCAACTATATATAGTGTCTTTCTTACAGACAGTGACGCAAAACTACATTTTTAGCCATCACTTCCTGATCTCAGGGTTATACGATTTTTTATTTTTTTTTTGAGACATAAGCAATGAAGAAAGCAAATACACACACAGAGATACACAGACACACTCACTAAGACACACAAACACACACTCACACAGACAGATAAAACGGGTGGAGGTCGATCGTCATGGCATTTTCATCTCAAATGTAAATGTAAATTCAGAAGTCCATCTCTCATTTTGAGTCCAGGGTGAGCATTCCTGGAGCGGATGCTATTCTCTGTACTGGAACGGCTCCAGGCCTTCTGACGGCATGTGGTGTGTTGCGTTTAAACAGGCCACACCAACACATCTACGGGACATATATGGAAATGTGTTTTCAGACGGCCAGTGACTCCTACCCAACAACCCGAAACCTCCAGCCGTAGCAATTCAGCCAACTGCGGCTCTGTTGGCTGTGTTTGGAAGGTTTATCGACCAGTCTACCACTCCGCAAACCTAATTAGCGCGAGATGGAAACCCATGGCAATGCATCCTCCCAAAGCATGATGCCGTTTCAATTGTCCTGCATTTTCTTTAAGTCCTTCTGGTGTCAGCTCAGGGTCTCTTTAAACACACCCTGGGGCTGGGTGCTGTAATCTGCGAGGAAGCTGGAGTACAAATAACACCAAAGGTAACATGAAGCATTTAACCTGTGAATAGGCATGCGGCCTTTGCACTGTAATAAGCTCCCGTTACGTTGTGGCATTACGATTTCATCCGATAGCACTAGCGAAAGGGGAGCTATACTCACGAGCCGCGTGAGCCGTGAGTCATGTCTGCATGGCTTGTACCTTTGATAACGAAGGCCTCCGCCAGCAGGCGCAGATGGTAGAGGGGCTGCTCATCTTGGGTGAACTCCTCGATGCCAGCTCGGACGCACATGCCCTGGGCGTCTCGGTAGTGGCCCTGCGCGTAGTGCACTTTGGCCAGGAGGAGGAGCGCCTCACTGAGGTGGCGTGGCTGCAGAGACACCATGCCAAGCACCGGGAAGTTCAGGTCAATGGACAGGCAGACTGCTGGGAAACCCAAAACCTCTGACAGTGAGATGAAACTCAGCTGCTGCAATGGCACATGCTTTTGTTTAAAACGTTCTCGTGTGACCTGACCTCATGACACATGAGTGAGTGGTGCCTGCTGACAACTGTTCAAAACCCCGTAGCATTTCATTGCGGTGGAACGTGCCAGGGCATTTGATAAACTGAAATTTGTGTCTTACGTTAATAATAAATATGAATTCTGTCAGAGGGAAAATGTCAGGTTTTTATGCCATTTTACAAAATTAATGTGATTGTTCACACATCAAATGTCAGATGAAGCCTGACTGCTTCCTCAGTATGACACAATCAGGTTATTATCTCTATATATGCAAAAACCTCTTCTACAGCTAAACATTTTAAAAGCAGATTCACAACTGTTACCATTTCAGAACAGTTCTAAGATAATTAAGGCTAGATTAGAGCTTAATTTATGTGTTGTATCACATATGTGCAATTCTAGAAACTTCCTCTACCTTCACACATTGCAACGCACTTTACCTATTCTTTGCAATGTCTATACTTCAAAGGTAAATATGCTGTTGTTAGAAAAGACAATCCTCACAGCCAAATGCTCATTGATAAACATCAAATACTTTTTCATCATTTAAAACGATCTATTTGCATTTTTGTCAGAATGAGAACCCATGGCTTGTCTCAAACTCTCAATCTAATGTCTCGCAGTCTAGTGTCACGTCCATGTCTAAGGTCGCCACTAGAGGTCCCTGCATCCCCCTGTTTTAGTGGATTTTGTCTATCTATGGTTGATTGTGCACACCTTTTCCTGATTTCAACAAATTGTACTTCTTATATAAGTACATATAAGTCTTATA
The DNA here is from genome assembly GCF_041902795.1 of Electrophorus electricus. Taxonomy (NCBI): domain Eukaryota; kingdom Metazoa; phylum Chordata; class Actinopteri; order Gymnotiformes; family Gymnotidae; genus Electrophorus; species Electrophorus electricus. The sequence goes on along the minus strand of NC_137508.1, from coordinate 12,240,634 downwards.
TAAGTCTACCGTTGTTGTATTTGCATATCATATGTTGCAGTACTAAACCTTATTTCTAAGTTGTCCTAAGTGTTAGCAGTTGTTGCTAGTCTTTCATTCCTCGTCTTCCTGTGACCTTGGGCTTTGCTTGTTGTATTTCTATATTACAAGTCCTGAATTGTTTACTCAGTTTTGTTATATTCAGTTCAGCATTAGGATCACAGAATTCATCTTGTACTTTCTCAATCCTATTGCTGCCTGTCGTAGAGCACAAAGCCAGTTTCATACTGCAAGCACTGGTACACAAAAGCTTAGGTTTATATCTGCATCTTTAGCCTGACCGCATTCACACATTAAACGTGGGAAGCACAAAAAGGAGTAAAAAGTGGTCAATTTAGCACCTTGGAAAAGCTGAATTGCTGTGTGTTTCGAGCAGTCCATACCGCTATTTATTATTAACATTTATTTTAGTAGTATACTATATGTATACTCAGTCAAGCGCAAAAAGAATAAGAGGTCAGTGACAGGCTGTGGGAGTGTTGGGCGCTTGCTCTGTGGTTACGCTCTTTTATGTGTGGGAGGTGTCGGTGGTGGTTAGGCCTACTGTTAATAGGTGTGAGCATCTCAGCTTATGTAATGTGAAAGATACTTCATGGAAAAAATAATATTTGTATATTACATACGAGAAAAGTTTCATATCACATTATCTCCCCCCCCACACACACACACACACACACACACACACACACACACACACACACAAAGAGTGTGGAACCGAAATAAAATGCGGACCCCCAGACGACCCCTCCTCAGGAGGCTGTTCAGATGGGATTTGGCTTGGGCTAGTTTGGGATGAGTGTGTTCAGACAGGGCAGTGTTGTCCATCAGCAAAGACATGTTCTCCAGAAGACACTCCTCCAGGAGGGCCTCGGCCAGCAGCAGAGTTCCATAGTCATCTTCATACACAGAGAGAGAGAGAGAGAGAGAGAAAGGGAGACATATAACCATAATACATGTTTATTTTCATATACAATTTAAGTTGATACAGCAAAAATTGGACTTGCTTCTTTGAAAAAACCAAAATGACGCAAAGTACAATAATGTACCAAATAAAGTAAGCTATAAAATCCAGTTACTAGTACAACACAGTTTTTGCTTTTGTTTGAGTTTGTTTTGTCATACATGACACAGAATGTGCGCTGAATGACACAACCGCAGTGTGACAAAAACAGTTCATCCTGATTACACCACTGCCGTGCGGAGCCGCCTGAATGTGGCCATCTATGAACATAAGCGCTTAAAGCTTCTGGCCAGATGAGGTCAGAGGTGAGGCTGGATAAATGTGTAGCACTGGGCTCACCCTAATCACCTTGGATGGAAAGCACAGCGTCCTTCACGCTGTTCTGCTTTTTATCTTTTTTTTTGTGTTTAAGATAGCATGAGGCCAGGAAAGCACTGCAGGGATCCAGTGGTGCTTAAGGGTCTTGGATGTGTTTGCATTGGCACAACTCCGACGTTAAACCACTTTAAAAAACCTTCTCTTTCCTTCTGTAGGTTTCTCGTATACACGTTGCGAATGAAGCGTTTCCTGTTTGCTCCAAGCTCGAGCAATTCTCTGATGTAATCTGGCTTATCTTGCGCAGCCGAGAGCCCTGTGTGTTATATGTCACATTAACAGCTCCCTGTTGCATTCTTTCATATTTTCCAAAGCTTTTACGGACACTTTTATTTAGCACCCACAACGTGACAGAACTACAGAAGCAGCTATCTAACTCGTAGGTCTGGTGAATGGTCTCGTTTTGCATAGAGAGGTCGGCAACCCACAGTCCCACAGGACTCCAGCAGAGCCACCAGGCTGCTCGGACACTTCCCTGCAGCCAGGCTCCGTATACAGAGAAAAGGTCAGATTTCCTTAAAGATTATGGATCAATCCAGGGGCCCAGGGACACAGTCACAGGTGTTGCCACAGTGTGTGTTCAGGTGTTGGCATAGCAGTGGACATGAGTGTGGATAGACCTCATGCTAGTATAAATAAATAAATAAAAACTTCAGAACTTCTACAGTAAATGTGGTAGCTACTAGGATCAAACTATGAGAAGTCTAAAAAGGAAAGAAGACCACTTTGTATGTTGAAGAAAGTAAATGTTCTTCTAGTATCTATTAATTGGTTTGAGAGCACAGCTCGGTTTTTACCGAGGCTACTCCTTCAGTTTTCTGAATGTATTTCACGGGGACTATTTACTTTAGCTTTGTTTACTTTAGCATGGTACAGAGGGGTGTGTGTGTGTGTGTGTGTGTGTGTGTGTGTGTGTGTGTGTGTGTGTGTGTAATAAATGTGTCCAGTGCCGTTATAACAAAAACAGCTTTGTACTGGTGAGGCAGATTAATGCCATATTCTGATCAGTGGTATACAAACAAAGTAAAAAATAATAGGATTATAGTATTATTTAGTCAATTTTACACTCTAAATGGGACAAGACTACAAATCTAAAAAATTGTGTCAGATCGGAGTGACTCAAGTTGAAACAACCAAGCTGAGAAACCAGCTGCGCATGAAGTACAAAGTTCACACGGAACCGCCAACTGGCGTAATGTCAAAACACATCAACACAACAAAACAAATCCACAGGTTGTCATCACTCACCATCTTCATGGAACCGGGCAGCTGCAACCTGCTCCACCAGAGAGGGGATTTTGTCCCACTGGCATTCGGCGCGAGAACGCTCAATCTCCGCCTCTAGTCGATACTGGGAGAAAGAAATCCTGGCTGACATCCCTGGTACGCCTCGATGTTTCGATGTGTGCAATCGCACCACACGAGTGGAATGACTGGAGTGCTAAGAGCGACAGCACTAATCATGTGCTGCGGGACTTCTGCGTAAAGTACAAAACGGGGAAACGTCAGCAGCAAATTCCAAAGAGCGCCTTTGCTTTGGCTTTTGATAACTACAGATAATTTGGTAAAATGACTCAATTAAGTTGGATGAAATCATATTGCTCAATAAAAATTATTTCATTCATTCCATAAAGAATCAATATTCTTTATAATTAACACACTCATTAATCACTTCGTTTTTAAAACCCTGCTATTTAAATATTATAACTCAAGAAATACAAAAAGAAAGAAAACTACACTAGACTTCAGTATATATTTGTCATTTTAATAACTTTGCGTATACAATGCACGTAGTCAATTATTGTTGTAGCCCACTAAATCACATCGATAAATGGAATACCATATACATGTCGTTAATTTAGAAGAATGCCGGAATGCCACGTTTCATAATACCGAAGGTTTCTTTGGGTTTGTTAGCTACACTAAATCAATTACAAGATCGTGGTCACCTAATTCCATAAGCAGTGAAGAGAATGTCAGAGATCGGGGTGCAACACAATAGCTTGACCAGAGATGTTATTTCCTTATGTAGTGTATCTCTTTTTAAACACATAACAACTGCATCAAAAGCTGAATGATCCGTGGGCAATAAATTAGTTGTGTGGTGCCTAACCTTCCATGATTAGGATATTAAAAGTTCGGAAATGTATTATTAGTGCCATCTTGTGGACATATTAGGACCGATTTCTATATTAAATTCTTGCAATTATTAGCTTTGTAACACTGCAAATTGGGTCACATTCGAGTTTGCGGCTAATTTACAGATTTATCTAAACAATATCGCAAAAGTACTTCATGAGCAGCGCACAGGCAGTTTAATGCAACAAGTAATTTTGCAGTCTTTTTATGGTTGACAGCGTAAACTATTTTATTATCCATGAATACAACAGTGCAAAACGAGCTAGCAACATCAAATACGAAAAACAACGCTGCCTACAAGGTTATCTATGACAGATTATGACAGACTAGTCTACACGTTTATAAGCAGTGCACAGAATATATACACAGTAGGCGGAGCCTCCAGCCGTCGGGAAACAGATTTCACATTTCCTTTGTGAATGTTTGCCATTTGAAGAAGACCAACTACTGACTGACTTTTCTGTGCACATCGATTTACAGACTATCTGCTGCTGGATGTAAATCCCTCCTTCAGCAGTAACCTGGTTTATATAACCTGGATTGTAGTGAACACGTGGGATTACCGCGGACTCTTCAGTGACGCGGTAGTTTGTAAAAACCAATCAGAATTTAGCTGTCGTGTCCATAAGGTGAAAGGTAACTACGGCTACCGAAGCAGGTCATTGGTCTGCGACTAGCGTCGTGTGAGTTTCAAAGCAGCTACGCTGTTTCGGGAACTCGTAGCAATATTTGCGAATAAACTCGGGCTTCAAGACAGGTGAGGAGTTCCGAATTTCACCGATGTCGCTAAGATAATATTATGGATATTCGTTTAGAGCATCCGACGCGGTGTAAAGGAACGTAATGCGATCTGCAGTGGGGCTGAAGTCACTCTCCAGTGACGGGGTTAGGGTTTGTGCAGCCACAACAAAAATGCATCGGAGTTAGAAAATAATGTCATATGTATATATGAGAGCAGTTTTTGGGGCCATCGATATCTAATGAATGTGTGAAACTGCTTCAAGCTTGGCTAACTTTCACCGATTATCTGAAATGGATTGTAGCTATGTGTTAAATGTCATGATTCTGGCCTGCCTGCTTTACTAGTAGACAGTTATGATGCCGTAGCTGGTTAGTTAAACACAGCCACAAATCCGAGTGGTTCTCTTGGCAACGAATCTTTTCTAAAGGAAATCTCTACTCCTATACCACTCTTCACCCCCCCCCCCCACCCCCCAAAAAACCCGAACCCGTAAGTGTTTCGAGCAAATCATGCTAAGGCACCAACAGGCACAGAATGAATTTTAATCCTAGGCTGTATTTTATCAGAACTATATAATGCAGTATGGAGGAAGACTTGGGAAAGCCAGTATATGGGGCTGGCTACTGCTACTCTTCTCCTGCATGCTTTGTGTCCGGTCCCACACAAGCCACCATGGGCAAGCGGCTGGGTCCCATCAAGAAGGGAATGCGTATCCTTCCATCACCCGTCTAGACAAGAACATGGTCCAGGACAAAGAGTGAGTAGCCTGGACTGTTCTGGCTTACCACAGCTTATACACCTGTTGATGGTCTTGACTGAAATTGAAATGTGTTTAATCCTTAAAAAAAGGGTTAAAAATAAATATCATGAAATGCTGTTTGTTAGTGAGTACTGAACTCTGCCAGCTTTCCGAATGACCTTGCTGCCAAACAAACTCTAATCAGGTCTTAACAGCACAGTCTTTATCTAGCTACTTGGAAAGTAATGGAAAGCAGTTATTTTTCAGCAGTCCAATTGTTAGAAATGTAGCAATGATGAGTCGGGACCCTGTGTTGATCCTCAAGAGTCTTGATGTTTATTTGCACATGCAAAGACACTTTGGATCAGTTTTTTTCTTTAGTCAGAAAAAGAGGTGCTAGTCTAACAGGCTGTCAGCGTGACAGCACAGAAGATTTAACTTGAGACACGGGAGGACGACATGAGGGAGGGGGACAGCTGGAGGAGTGGATGAGATCTGACCTTGACGTTTGCCTCACAGGCAAACTTGTTCTTTCTGATGGCACACAACATGCAATTCCGTTAATACAGTGATGTATTTAAGGTTTAAGAAGTGATGGTGTGCAGTGTTTGGTTTAACCCATTCTGACATGGGCGAGCTCGAACTTGTGTTGTACAGTCAGCTGTTGTCTTGCGCTCTCACTTCAAGCCACATCATGGAGCACTTAGACGGGGTGATCGACAAGCCGGAGTCCGACATGACTCCACAGGAGCTGCAGCTTCACTACTTCAAGATGCACGACTACGACGGTAACAACCTGCTGGATGGCCTTGAGCTCGCCACTGCCATCGCACACGTACACAAGGAGGTGAGTGGCAGCTGGGATCTCGGGAGATGCGGTGGGATCTGGGAGGTGCAGTGCTCAAAAGAATACGGTTTAAGTGGTTCTTCTCTGGAGCTTTATCCGTAATCAGTGGTCCATGACTCATGAATCACGCTAGCCATCTTGCTCAACCTGACAGCTTACATTTGTTTTATACATTATACATTGTCAATTCTCATTAGACTGGGTGTCGTAGTAAGGATGTCAATTTTTGACATGTAGCAGTGATGTTAAATTATGATGCATTTCAGTTTTGTTTTGCTAGAATGTCTGCTGGCTGTTTTTATGACTGACGACATTCTATGGTTAAATTTCTCAAACTACTGCTTTGAACCTCCTGTGGTTAAGCGTATGTGTGCGTGCGTTCCAATGACTGGCATGTTATTTCACCTTTAATCATAACTCGTGCCTACTGTTGCTTTCCAGGAGAGAGATGGGAAGAACCAGCCAATGAAGGAGGAGGAGCTCATCCATCTCATTGATGAAGTCCTCCGAGATGATGACAGAAACGATGATGGCTACATCGACTATGCTGAGTTTGCAAGGTCCCTCCAATAAAGTGCCTACTGCCTTACTGTGAGCGCTGTTTACCTCTGATGTACAAATCAAATGATCTAAATCTATCAGTTTATCTGTACATAGTGCATATGCTCATATCAAGTCCTGGAGGCCCGCAGTACTGCGTGGTGTAATCTTTCCCCTGTTCCAACATGCCTTCCTAAAGCACTTCAGAATCGCTTACTAAACTGCACAGTAAGCTGACATGCCCCTCCAGGACTAGTTCAGATCTCATCAGAATAAATGGTGATGGGACAAGGTTACACGGGTTGTACTGTGACATACACATTTAAAAACAGGTGCATTTTGCAGTCCATGCAGTGCACTGGTTTTGTAATACTGAACACACTTTATTTGTTTTGGAAAGGCTTGTCAGAATGAACCCCCGCCCCAATGCGCAAACTGCCAAATGTGTCTGCTGTAAACAAAAGTCCTTCATTACTGTTGCTGTACTATGTTTTGTGGAAGCATTCTCACGCAAATGATGGTCAGAGGTATGCTCACTTCTGTGGTATTTAGATCATGGCAGTGACGTGACTGCCGCCTGACTGAGGAGAACCTGCTGATTGGGCTGGTAAAGTTGCTGACTTGTCTGAGAACAGTATATACATTCCTGGATTTCTTTTGGTTGTTTGTGTACAACATTGAATTGAGAAACTGATTGCAGATAAGCGCACGCAAGATACTGCCAGATGTCATTTATACAGCTACATGTGTGTTGTGCCTATGAGAAATCACTGTCCAAAGTCTGTCCATGTTTAATTCCCGGTTTTAAATAAATGACCCCTGTTTGAAATGCAGGTTGGAGGCTTGGGGGGGGGCATATTTATTCTATATCTCAGCAGGGTGCTAATCTATGTTCTTGCCTTCAGTCTGAGGTATATGATAAGTGTGGACCTAGTTCTGACAAAATTGCTTACCTACTCGTCACCCCACTCACAAAGAGAAATCTTTCCTATTTGCGCTGCTGGAATGTACTGCACTACCTGTTTGAGTGATTTGCTTGCGGTTACACACCAGCTCAGTTTCAGGTGCGTGGACACAAGGAAAGCACTAAGCTGTGGAGTGCAGCAGAACATGGACAGAGGATTTTGTACTAAAAATGCTTTTTAGGGGGAGTGATGTGAAAATGTATAGTCTACATGGGCTTTCCTTTCACTCACAGTGGGTGTAGGTAGGCCTAGACTGTTGTGCATCTCATGTGCGTTTTACCAGCCTGACTTGGCATGCAAGCATAAAAGACAAACAGTGTTGACCAATAGCACCGAGGCTAATTTATTTTTCTGAAATTGACATTTGACTAAAATCCTTGTGTACATTTCCAGTAGCACTTGTAATTTATGTTATGGAAGGCCCTACAGCCATTCTGGTGTCAGGTTTTTAATGTAAAGTATTGTGTAGTCTACTTGTTAAAACGGTCATTTAGAATGTAAACCAAACTCTATCAAGATTGTTATATTTTCACACTTTGATGCTTTCGTTTGTGAATTAATTGAAAAAAAATGTATATTTAATTATTTTATAATAGCAATAATTTACAGAACATCGTGATGTGTGAACTAAAATAAAACATGTTAAAAGACGTTTCAAAAGTTTAATGAAAAAGGCAGTAAAAGCAAAGCACTACGACATCATCACGACGGCTCTGTCGTGATATCACGGGTGTTTTTGTCAAAGTATTCGGTTGTACATGTTTTCTTAAAGGGGCTACTTATGAAACAGTGAGGACATATAAAGCCCAACTAAACTAGATCATTTAAGCACTACTGGGTTTCCTTGCAGACCTCTCTGTCTCAGCCCACTCTAGTTCCAGTGACAGGCTGGTTCCAGCGTTGACATGGAGGCTAGAGAAAACACAGAGGCGTGGGGCAGGCTGGGGCCCGGAGCTCCGATGCTGCGCAGCTGGCTGTACCAGTCCTCCTGCTGCCTGCCAGGCAGTGCTGGATTGGGAGCTGGAGGGCAGGGCAGCTGAGTGCCTGCTGCTGCCGCTGTGTGGGGGGAGTAGCCACCAGAGGGCAGCGCTGAGGGAAATCTGGGGATGTGCGGTAGGGAGTGAGGGCACCGGTATGGCCTCACGGCGGTGGCCGCGCCCACGCGCACGCTGCCCAGGAGAGCCCCGCGCCCTGGAAGCATGCCGGGTGGCAGTGCTTTTTGGCTGGCACGCTCCTGCTTCCGCTGCTTGGCACGGCGGTTCTGGAACCACACCTGGCGAGGTGAGGGGACAGGAAAGGATGCTGAAAACGTGAGTTGTTTGACCTGAGCCACAACAAATTATTTGTTTCAAAAGAACACACTGGCCCTAAAACACCCCCCCCCCCCCCCCCACACACACAAAACAGTACCTTAGGAGTGAATATATACATCAAAGCAGTATAGCATGGTGTCCTTTGCTGATAAGTACGGACTTCAATGGGTGTGTGTATATGAGACAAAGCTGCGATGAAGAGCAAATATTAAGAAGAATGGGAGCCCTACTACAGCTGCCCATGGCCGTTATTGCAGCTGCTATAAATGATTTTTTGGTGGACATTTATGCTGAAGTGTCTCTACACATCCTGAAATTCTCATTAAATGTTTGCTTTGAGAAAAAGGTCTCTCAGGTTTTCCCATGCTCTGTAATCATCAACCAAAAAAAATGTCAGCATAATCCGTCTGTCAACCAGTCAGGAAACATCTCTATGAAGTCCTGCTTGCCTGTGAATAATTGAATACATGCACGCAGCACACTGACAGCTAAGCAATAAGCTATTGAATATTTTACATGCTGTCCTCGTGCGGGATTGGCTGAAGGTGCGCTTCTCTGACCTGTACACGAGCTTCATTGAGTTTGGTGGCCTGAGCAAGCTCCTCACGGCAGTAGATGTCAGGGTAGTGGTTGTGTCTGAAGGCTACCTCCAGCTGCTCCAGCTGTTCATGGCTGAAAGTGGTACGGTGTCTCCTGCGGGATGGCGATGGGTGGGGTCTCGAACGCCCCGATTGGCCCCCGCCAATCTTGGGCTCTACCGATTCCTTCCTGGGAGGAGCCCGAACATCTGTAGGGGGTTAACAGAGTTCGCTGAGAGAGCAAACGTCGGTGTGGCTTCAAGAAGAGCTCCTGACAGGACGAAATCTCTGCTGACGGGGCCTTTCTGCTTACAGGACGTTTCCCACTGGCTGAGCGTGACGAGCCATGGTCAGATTGGCAGAGTTTGGTTTGCCAGAATGCATTTCACAAATGGCAGTTCTCTGAACAGAGAGGGTTTAAGAACCTTAACACTGGCAAACAAAAGGTGGGGAATCCAATAGGCTGCAGGCTTTGCCACTTAAACTCAATATCGTGAGAGAGAGATACCAGAGGCAGAAGGATTGAGTAAAGATTAAGTGAACAAAAGCCAAAAAAGTGACTAATTTGTCAAATCGTGGCTTTTTTCCCAGTGTTAACGTGGGGGGTACGTCGACAGAAGAAGTCAGACTTAATCAAACCTAAGTGAACTTACCTCTTCTGACCATTGGGTCTAACTGATAATAAAACAGGAAGTATGCAAAGGCAGGAATAGTGACTAGTTCATTGCCATTAAATTGTTAGGGCACTGAATTTGATGATGTCAAGTAAATACCTTATGCCACCAGAGGCCATATACAATGTTAGCATCTTTCAAAGACAAAAGACAAATGAATTATTACTTTTACCCAATATAAAGGTGTAGCGTCCTGGAGGATAGGCTACATTCAGAACTCCTTTACCGCCCTAACAGAAGGCGAAGTGGGTCAAAGCCCATCTGAAGACTTTCCACTGCCAGAAATGGCCAGAGTTTGAAGCTCTGCAGAAGGTCTCGTAGCAGAACACTCTGTAGAATTTTCTTTTTGCAGTCTACAGCATAATTTGGTTCTGGCGAGGTCTGCACATAGGCTGACGTGACCAATCTTTCAGGAACTGTTTTGCGAAGACTTCACAGAAGTAAACTGGCTTGCAGGGTCACATATAAACCCAAATGGACAGTTCCTACCTGCGCTCGAGCTGACGATGACTTCAGAGTACATGTCGGAGAACTGTGGGTGAGGCTTGACAGGGTCCATGGTCAGTCTTCTCTTAGCCACGGTGGGGGCTTTAGGTCTGAGCTGGGATAAGACAAGCCTACCTGAGTCTTTACACCACCACCTGCAGTGACGTCATTCTGCGATCACACCCCTCATTGCTTGCTCTTCTCTTGGTTTGACACACACCGGACAATGTCAACCCGATCTATAAGTTTCCCTCAATTTCAAGGAACAAAATTGTAAAGTTGCTTTATGGACTTGCAACACAAAAGAAATCTGTTTTCGGTGTGGGTGTAAGCGGTTCAGCAACAGGGCTGTATATCTGGAGTGAAACCAATATAATATATGAAAGCGTCGCTCAGTTTAACTCCAGTCAAGTGGCATGTTGTGTCATTTGTGCATGTTGTGAGTTTCTTATTCATTCCCGCTGCACGAAAAAGCGAGTGCTCAGTAGTCAGATCGTGCAATAGATGGATGTCACCACCAGGGGGAGAAATTGGGCTTCATTAGCAAGACGGATTCTATGGCGTAACCTGAGCAGGACATATTGTGGTTAATCAAACTACCTCCATTCTGTCCTCATCAATACAGACCACTAAATACATGCACATATGAAACTTAGACAGCATGGTGGTCTTTAACATGGATAGCCCTTCCTCACATACACATCTCCTGAGGAAGGCTCCTTATCTAATTGCAGAATAATCTTGGCACAGATTGTATTTACAGATTATAAATGTTCTGAGAAGTCTGTGTCCTTTCTCAAATCTTATTATTTCTTGGTAGAAAATCTAATTATGTGTACATTTATTCCCACTTTTTTCTGTTATGAAACTGTGGCCTTTCCTAGGGTTCCAGTATTCTTCTCATATGAACAAACAATTCTTTATTTCCAAAATGTTGTGTGATATATCCCTAGATAATGAATATGGGACTGTATTTATGAAAATGGTGGTGGTGTTAGGGTGGGGTGGTGGTGGGGGTGGTGGTGGGGGTGATGGGGTGGTGTTAGGGTGGGGTGATGGGGGTGGTGGTGGTGGTAGGGTGGGGTGGTGGTGGGGTGATGTTAGGGTTGGGTGGGGGGTGATGGGGTGGTGGTGTTGTGGTGGTGTTAGGGTGGGGTGGTGATGGGGCTAATGGGGTGGGGGTGGTGGTGGGGGGATGGGGTGGTGGTGTTGGTCATGGTGGGGTGGTGGTGGTGGTGTTAGGGTGGGGTGGGGGGTGATGGGGTGGTGGTGTTGTGGTGGTGTTAGGGTGGGGTGGTGTTAGGGTGGGGTGGGGGGTGATGAGGTGGTGGGGGTGGTGTTAGGGTGGGGTGGTGATGGGGGTGGTGGTGGGGGGATGGGGTGGTGGTGTTGGTCATGGTGGGGTGGTGGTGGTGGTGTTAGGGTGGGGTGGGGGGTGATGGGGTGGTGGTGTTGTGGTGGTGTTAGGGTGGGGTGGTGGTGGGGTGGTGTTAGGGTGGGGTGGGGGGTGATGAGGTGGTGGTGGTGGTGTTAGGGTGGGGTGGTGATGGGGGGATGGGGTGGTGGTGTTGGTCATGGTGGGGTGGTGGTGGTGGTGTTAGGGTGGGGTGGGGGGTGATGGGGTGGTGGTGTTGTGGTGGTGTTAGGGTGGGGTGGTGGTGGGGTGGTGTTAGGGTGGGGTGGGGGGTGATGAGGTGGTGGTGGTGGTGTTAGGGTGGGGTGGTGGTGGGGGTGGTGGTGATGGGGTGGTGTTAGGGTGGGGTGATGGTGGGGGTGGTGGTGGTGGGGTGATGTTAGGGTGGGGTGGGGGGTGATGAGGTGGTGGTGGTGGTGTTAGGGTGGGGTGGTGATGGGGCTGATGGGGTGGGGGTGGTGGTGGGGGGATGGGGTGGTGGTGTTGGTCATGGTGGGGTGGGGTGGGGGGTGATGGGGTGGTGGTGTTGTGGTGGTGTTAGGGTGGGGTGGTGAGGTGGTGGTTGCGTGAGGTGGGGTGGGGTGGTGGAAGCTGGCAGCACACACCGGCTCTCTGCTCCTCTTAACCGTGAGTGACACAGCGTCATCTGAGCCTGAGGAGCATAACGTACTACTGGTAGCCAATCCAGGAATGCTTTTACATCTGCCTGAGCCTCTCCGCCTTTGAATTGAGTCTATTCGCTTTCATAAAACAGACTGTTGGAATGTGAGATCGGGCTCACTGCTCAGTGGCTGCATGACTGAGCGTAACGATCACGGACACCTCTGATGAGTTTGTCTGTGTTAAAGTTGCTTTGTTCTGTTTGATGTTATCACTGTGGTAATGCCGGATCATTCTGAGACCGTGCATAATGGCCAGCTCATGGAGGGAGGAAGACTCACTTAGACTAGCTTCATAAATAACTGTGTAATATAGGCAGGACTCAGCAGTATGAAATGAATTACCTGTGACCTTTACATATTTCAGTGTTACAAAAACAGAGTGCCCAAAGAGAAGACCTACTCTATATTGCTGAAAGTGGATGACTCTGTATGTGTATGTGTATATATGTGTGTGTGTGTATGCATGCCAAGGCTGCTATACCCAGTACTGGAGAGGGGAACCGTGGGGACTGGCTGAACTATGAGGACCCCTGGAACACTGCGGCCAGGCTGCCCAAGGAATTCTGGGAATTTCCAATAGTCTGAGGAATTCGGACTAAGACCCAAACAGCACTGGGTGGAGGTTCTGCCTGCATGAGCCAGAACTTAACCACAACATCTACTCTCTCTCTCTCTCTCTCTCTCTCTCTCTCAAACACACATATGAAACCAGTCAAGCTTACATGTTATACTACTGTGATATGACAGTGTACATTTGCACTGACATTACTTCAAATTTAGTACATGTTATGCTCTAAATGAACACACAGGAATGTTACTCAGAACACCACAATACAAACAAAGGAGAGAGACAGAGAGAGAGAAAGACAGAGAGAGAGAGAGAGAGAGAGAGAGAGAGAGAGAGAGAGAGAGAGAGAGAGAGAGAGAGAGAGGGAGAGAGAGAATCTCCCTAGAACTGGGAATGACCTGCCTGGCAACCTCATAGCCCTGATGGAAGGAATGTAACCCAACCCCCCACCCCCCCACCCTGCACTGCTTAGTGACCTCTGTGTGTGTGTGTGTGTGTGTGTGCGTTTAAAGGAGGTGACAGATAGATACATGATCTTTTAGAATTCTTTCCTTTCCTAAGGCCAATCTCTCTGTAAGTAACTTTAATAGTCAGTGGGCTTTTTAAAAAATAATCCTTTCACATTGTCATCCATGGCATCAATCAAAGCAGTGTTCCCAGCCCCATGCCCGCCTCTGAAGTCAGGTCTGAGCTCCTCAGTGTAGCTGGGGTGGTGGTATGGGGTGGAGGTATGGGCTGGTGGTATGGGGTGGTGGTATGGGGTGGAGGTATGGGCTGGTGGTATGGGGTGGAGGTATGGGGTGGAGGTATGGGGTGGAGGTATGGGGTGGAGGTATGGGGTGGTGGTATGGGCTGGTGGTATGGGCTGGTGGTATGGGGTGGAGGTATGGGCTGGTGGTATGGGGTGGAGGTATGGGGTGGTGGTATGGGGTGGAGGTATGGGCTGGTGGTATGGGGTGGAGGTATGGGGTGGAGGTATGGGGTGGTGGTATGGGGTGGAGGTATGGGCTGGTGGTATGGGGTGGTGGTATGGGGTGGAGGTATGGGCTGGTGGTATGGGGTGGTGGTATGGGGTGGAGGTATGGGGTGGTGGTATGGGCTGGTGGTATGGGGTGGTGGTATGGGGTGGAGGTATGGGCTGGTGGTATGGGGTGGTGGTATGGGGTGGAGGTATGGGGTGGTGGTATGGGGTGGAGGTATGGGGTGGAGGTATGGGGTGGTGGTATGGGGTGGAGGTATGGGCTCGTGGTATGGGGTGGTGGTATGGGGTGGAGGTATGGGGTGGAGGTATGGGGTGGAGGTATGGGCTGGTGGTATGGGGTGGTGGTATGGGGTGGAGGTATGGGGTGGTGGTATGGGCTGGTGGTATGGGCTGGTGGTATGGGGTGGAGGTATGGGGTGGAGGTATGGGCTGGTGGTATGGGGTGGAGGTATGGGGTGGAGGTATGGGGTGGAGGTATGGGCTGGTGGTATGGGGTGGAGGTATGGGGTGGAGGTATGGGGTGGTGGTATGGGGTGGTGGTATGGGGTGGAGGTATGGGGTGGAGGTATGGGGTGGAGGTATGGGCTGGTGGTATGGGGTGGTGGTATGGGGTGGAGGTATGGGGTGGTGGTATGGGCTGGTGGGCTGTCACTGTAGGAGTTTGTATATGCAGGACATAGGTGGTGCAGGAAAGAGGACACCACCACCGTCTGGACTGCACAAGCATCCAGACAACAGCTCTGCAAATCCAGCCAGCCAGGCCCACCTGCCAACAATACACACACACACACACACACACGCACGAACACACTCGCACGCACGCACACACACGCACACACACACGCACACACTCGCACGCGCGCGCGCACACACACACGCGCGCGCGCACACACACGCACACAAAAGCCTCCATCCATCATCTATCTTCATGACTATCTTAATGTCTTAATTGCTTTACGAATGGAAACATTTAAGAAACAAAATGTGATTCATTTTATGCTCAGAGTACAGCAGTGATGACAGAATTGAAATGAAGTATGGAGTCCTGGAGAGAAACACACTATTCCGCCCTGTTACACACACACACACACACACACACACACACACACACACACACACACACACACACACACACACACACTTCTACCTGTCATGACTTTCCGAGAAGTAAAAAAATGAAAAAGCACACAATAGAGCACTGCAGTTTTGCCATGTGCTTACTCTAGAATCAGAACCAGAATCACTTCATTTTATCACATACAAGGAATCTATCTTGGTCATTGCTACAAAAATATGGCACTGAATAAAATAATAAAATAAAATAAAAAATGAAAATACAGAGAATAAGACAGCAGAGTAGATTTAGGAATAGCAGTCCTGAGCAAAATATGGAAATAAACTCTTCTTTACAGGTTACTGCAGGTTGATATGAGCAATTTTACATCTTCATAGTTTTACAGATCAGAGGTGCATTATTATACAAAAGTGGTAGAGCCACAGCTTGGGCTAGAGTGTGGAGCTCTGCAAGGTCCTGGACAGAGTGCTACGGTGGAAGCTGTCTGCATGTCTGGTGTTGCTGGATTGGCTGGTCCTGAGCAGAGGGCAGTAGCTGGAACAGGCGATGTCCAGGGTGAGAATCAACTGTGATCTCGCCAGGCACTTCTTTACCCTGCTAACAGAGACGTGCTGAAAAGCTGAAAAGACTTCCCATGATCCTCTCTACTGCCCTGAGTATGCGTTGGGAGTGTTTGGCTCACTCATGTGAGGTGGAGGATCCAAACCCCATTGCTCTTGAGGATGTGAGCATGGGCTCGATGTATGTTCACACTTTTCTAGGTAGGACAGAAAGCTATAAATGTTGTCTTTTTCTAAAGACAAAATTTTAGTGAGTAATCTACTGTTAATTTCCTTAATTTCTTAAGTATGCAAAGTGTTGGCTCGGTAGGTCAGATAGAAAATACATTCTATCCAGTTTTACTATCGGGGCTCAGTCGAGTCTTCGCTTGCCCTAGGTGATAGCGTATGGTAGTCTGTAATCTGTATCTTGTTGACAGACAAACAAACAAAAGGATGGAGATGTAGCTGAGAAATGTATTTTACCATTTTGTAAGTTTCTATAAGTGAAACACTTTATGTGTGACTACAAGAAAATAAACTTCAGATGTTGTCAATCAGCATGTTCAAATGTGTTCAGATACAAAAAGATTTCACTAAATACAGCCAGCACACTGAAGCAATATTGTCAGCCCACTTTAGTGTGGATAGTCACGCTCTAAGGTTTCGCCTGACTGGCTCAAATGAACTTGCAGAAATGGGCAATTCTAAAAGCTAATCACTTGGGATCTATAAAAGTTTCCCAGTAAGAATTTGGCAATACAATAGCTATGACTCAGATCTCAGCTTGAGGTGTTTGCGTGCGTGCACACACACACACACACACACACACACACACACACACACACACACACACACACACACACACACACACACACACACACACAAATAAATTGGTCCAGCTGTATGCATTTCATATACTACCCTTGACTAGGTGTGCATTATATATCAGTTAATTTACAAAGAGTATATCTGTTCTCCCTATGCAGACCCAGCTCTCATTTGCATTTCCCAGACTATCTGCTACACCACTACACTTTTCAACAAGTCTGGGAGTAACTTTTTGTCTAACCTAACACTAATTGAACTGGTGACACTTTACATTAGAGCATTAATTCACCATAAGTTATTCTAATAATTAATTTAAATACTAATTAGTAAATAATACTTATTTTAATTTCCTGCAAGCATATACTTAGATTTACATTTACGGGATTTAACAGACGCTCTTATCCAGACCGACTTACAAAAGTGCTTTGTGATTTACTCATAGAATATATCCAAATACAGTATAGTAGGTTAGAATTAAACATACCAATGAACTAGAATACTGTAGAATACAGGGATGAATGCTGATACCTAGAAGTGCAAAATCTTAAACAATGATAAGTGCAATAAACAATAAGTGCTAGAGTTTGTTAAACATAAACAATACCCTACAATAAGTACTAAATTAGTCAGTCAATATGGGAGCAGGGTCAGTTATCCTTGTCCAGGCAGTTGTTATTTTTGTATATCAAACTGAGGAGAGATGAGGCTGACACACAACTGACAAATGACTGCTTGCTGAAAATGTGTATTGTCATACCAACATCATTAATCACAAGTGACCTGGGTATAGTGTGACTGTCAGCTGTCTTAAAAGTAACCACAGCATATGTATGTGTTTGTAAGAGATCACTGCCCCTCCCTGTATCTTTTTTATTTATTATTATTCAAGGTCAGAGTGGAAGTAGTCCTAATTTCCCAGCCATAGTATCATTTGCCCCACAAAACTAGAGTCAGTTTTCCCAATGTGAGAGAAGGAGGCGTGTGCTTCAGTCATTTTCTTCCCCGAATCAAATGCCCATAGAGACATGACAAGGCAGAACTGTCTGCTTTTAGTCAAATCTTTTTCAGGCATCCATGGTGAATGCAGCCAATCAGATTCACTCCACTTCATTCCACTGAGAATATGTGCTGGATTCAAAAGTCCATGTGGAACAGCCTGGAATCAGTCATCTTGTATTACATAACACAGCACAAGCTGATACTGTTTCCTTTGTATATCCTTTGCAAAAAAAGGAATGTATAAAGATCATGACACAGAATGCTTAATTTCAGGTTTCAGTTCACAAAACCGGTCATATGATGTGCCTAAAAAAGATTTCTACTAGCTGGTTAATTTTAAAAGTGCAGAACAATTGTTGTTGATTCCAGAATCCATGTAGCAGTTCAATAACAGACAGCTACAGCAAATTTGCTTCTTTGGTGGAACTATAAAATAATACCTTTCTTCATCACACATGAAACAGTAAGCTTCTTGTTAATCAATCCACTGGTTTGGGTGGTTATAAGATTCTTTGCATCGGAGCATAAAAAGACCTTTTGTTTGAAACGACCAAGTGAACAGCAAAAAGGACATCAGCCCTGTGACTGCAGAGAATAGAGCAATACTGCTGGTCTTAAGAGCAGCGTCCAGCTTCACAAGGTATGAAAAGAATAAACTGAACCGGATCCATAGCCTTGGACTCTGGCAGAGGGATCTTAGCGGACCACTATCATTGCAGAATCAGGCTTTTTCACTAGAGAAGCTGTTGCAAGGTTGAATCCAATATAGAATTGACAGTTCATCTTACGTGATATGGCAATAGCACTGATCAGCATACAGACTAGTCAGTGTAGAATGCACCTATAAAAAATGCATGATCATATCTGTAGCTTCCATTAACTGATGAGCCCCTGAGCATTGTTATTATACAGTTAATAGAGTCCTTGTTTGACCCTGCAATTCTAAAATATGTGTGTGTGTGTGTGTGTGTGTGTGTGTGTGTGTGTGTGTGTGTGTGTGTGTGTGTGTGTGTGTGAGAAACTGAAGCTCGTGTGGTTGAAGTAAAAGGAAGGTTTAATGTCCAGGGTTTAAGGGCCGGCCTTCCCGTAGGTGACGGTAGTTGTGCTCATATCTTCTGGAAGAAAAACAGTTGATTAGGAGGTGGTATGGGGGATGAAGGTGAGAATCATCCAGACCAAATACACCTCCCCTCAGTGGTTATGGTACTTGACTTGCAATCGAAAGGCAGCTGGTTCAAGGCCCACCACTGCCCCTCAGCAAGGCCCTTAACCCTCAGTTCCTCAAGTTGTCATAATTTTAAGTTGCTTTGGGTAAAAGTGTCAGGTACATGTAAAATAACAGGGTTAATTAAGTTAGTAAATGATCTCATGCTGTTGTTTCTGTAATAAAATAATGATTATTTATCAACAGTTGCTAGACAGCAGTATGTGGATATACAATGGGATATATAGTTTGTGAAATGCTTGGAACTGTCAGGCAGTGAGTGGGGCCAGGTGTACCACTCAGTTCTGGTGTAGGTTTAACCTACTTTGCCAAAATCAAAACAAAACAAATCCCCTACAGCAGAGCATTGTTCAGTTCTGATATAATGTTTTGAGGAAAGATTGCTGTTTATTATTGAGATTAAAAAGGCCTATTTATAGATAAATATTTCTATAAAGGATTTCAAAGAACAACATTGAATAAGACTGGTGTTTATAGGTTACCACAGAGGAAACCACAGCTCTATGTAAACTAATGTTGCCCAGTTTAAGGTTGTAACAAACCACCTGGATGTTCAATAGCACTACAGGAGCAATTGTTTAGTGTACAGTTGAGACAAAAGTTGAAGCTGTATGTTTGGAGAAAAAAACACCCTGCACACCAGTGCCAAACCTAATCCATTCTGTGAAGCATAGTGGAGGAAGGAGTGTAATAGTATAGGGCTGACTTAGGGAAGGGCTTGCAGTCAGTGGGGCAGCCATTGAATTAAAGCTGCACAAGGTAATTATACAGCACGGTTTGAGGGTGTCTGCCTCATAGTGGAAAACTCAAAAACTAAAAAAAGGTGGGGTCATGCAGCATGACAATAATTCAAGACACAAAAAATAGTAGCTCAATTTTTAAAAATCAGAATTTCAGAAGGGCCATGTCCTGACCTCATGTCCTAAGCACTGACCTCGGTCCCACTGAAATTCCGTGGTCTGATCTAAAGCTGTCCCAGACGTATGTGAACTGAAACAGCCGCCATACCTCCTAACTGGTGATGGACAAATGACAAACATCCTGCAGAGGCATCTGTGGTCAGAATATGACTTCAATAAAATGAAAAGTCACCTATTACAATTTCACACTGAGTGCACAACTTATTTCTATTAAATTAAGTAGCACAAGAATAACAGCAACCATGGGTGCAACGTGAAAGTAAATTAATGCGTTTCACTCTGATAAACGCTGCATTAATGAAGTTAGGTCAAACAGATGCTGGACAGAATTTAAACATTTTTACACAAAGGGGGAAAAGTTAATGGAATAAAATATATAAGGTACCTAGGTACAGTAATATTACACAAGCAATATTTCTTATTGTCTAGCACTCCTCCTTACCAGTGGTAGGATTAACAACATTATAAAGTGATAGAGGTTATTGTCAAGAAACATTCTACTGTTACAATCACTTTTAACAGTATTACAAGACAACTACATATGAAAGATACTGTAGTTACTGTACTCCTGAAAATGTGCTTGTATTTCTCAATAAACCCAGGTTGTCCTGACTTTTTGTCTGCCTCCATTCTATTGAATCCCTGGTGAACTTTGACCTGTGTGGATGTGTGCCTGGCCACAAACAACCTCTGCCCTAAAGAGGCCACGATGCCAGTTTAAAACGAGAACACACGACACTGTGAAATTGAGTGGAGGGCAAAACAAAGAAAACATAAACTCATGGAATAATTCTGTAAAACAGGGAGTAAATCAGGAAATGGTTCTCGGTTTGGGAAACACTGCGAGAGGGAGCCCTGCCACAGGGGCTTGAGGGAGGGAGAGGGGAGGAAGAAAGGAACCAGTGGTCAGCCGAGGAGCAGCGCTAAGCCCACTCTCTTACCTTCCCCCTTCACGCCCCACTGCTTTTTGTTTTCTCATTTTTTTAATCCTCTTTTATTTTGTCCTTCATTTCATGCTCTCTCCCTCTTTCTCATTCTTCCTCTCACACCCCCCCCCCCATCTCTCTCTCTGTTTTTTTGCCTGCCGTGCCTGGAGCTTATTCCTCACACATTTTTAATGGGTGTCTTCCCAATCAGACTTTTACTGCAGGAAATTTCAGAACACCGCATTGCGTGAGGCGGCAAAGTGCTCCATTCTTAGCTCAGCCATGCACAGTGCCAGGCAGCTCGGAGCTCGCCAGAGAGCCGGCGGGGCGGGAGGGGGGTGTCGGTCTGTGTCGGGGGTACAGTGCCAACATTACAGCTCGGCAAAAGTTTTTTTTTCCCCTTTCGACAATAGAAGGGGTGAAAACGACGCTGAAAGAATGGAGACAAAAAAATAGCAGGGGACTGGCCGACATTTCTTTCCCTTGAGAACGTAATCGGATTGACACTTGTGAGTTTGAGCTGTTTGCTTAGTCCACAGTGAAAACTGTGTAAGTGAGAAAAGCAGCTGCACTTACCCTGCTTACTCCAGATTTTCCTTTGTCTTGCTACCACTTTCTCTTTTCATGCTTTGGTCTGATATCTGGTTCTCGAGGCCTTTCTGTTTCCAGCCCCCCAACATCTCCTTTTCTACCTCAGGGATGTGGTAGGCCAGCGGTTAAATAGAAATAATATTTGCTGTACTTTGCCGCCTTCCTGGTCCTGTTCTCCTCTAACAACGAGCCTTATTTTTAGCCCAAAGTCAGGGTTTGGTCATTTCCTGCTGCTGGTGCAATGCAGGGCTTTATGGAGGCTTTGGTAGAGGCAGTTCCAGCCCCAGTGTGGGCAGAATGCTTCCTTGAGTGCTGACCTGAGACCAGTCTTGAAATACTTTAATGATAGCTAAAGTCGGGTTCGGTGCAGACCGGCGATTAGAGCAAAAGGGCAACTTCTTTCCAGAGCCAATGTCAGATGCAGCAGGCTGAGAACAGACAGAGTAGTAATCAGTAACCAGCCCTATCTAACAGAAGCCAGATGACAATAGAGAGAAAGCCGCACTTGCACACACATATACACACAATCCAGCATTAAGAGAGGTCCAAGATGCACTTGATTTAGCCAAGTCAGTGCAACTTCCACATAAGATGCACTCTATGGTCCCATTAGTAATATTTGTTGTTTTTTTAAAAAGTTTTTTTAAAAAAGGTGTGTGAATATTTAACGCATTTTAACTTGTAACACATAGAGATGCGTTCATCGACTTACACATTATTTGTTGAGAAAAGAATGGCTTAGCATTCAAACTAAGAGCTGAAATCCTGGCAGTCTGATAGCCGAATGGACAGCCCCTCCCCCCTCCCCCTGGGAGCGTGAGATGGTTTGGTCCTGGACCCCCTTCAGCGCTCTGGGAGATTTAAGACGGGGATGAAAGGAGCCTGGGCCACTCAGTGGTCGCCCTTCTCTGATTCATCTTTCTGGGAAAGAACACGGAGAGAAAAACCACAGACGGATTCCTTTGCTCCCATAGTTGCAATCGTACTGCACCGGCATAGGTTGGAATACAGGCCTGTCCCTGTGGCTTACAGCAGTGATGTACATGTCCAGCCTTACATTGTCTTTTAATGAATGCTCCAACTATAGGACTGATTATCAGATTCTGACACACAAGTGTGAAATGGAAGATGTGGCAAATGTTTTCTTCATACAGTGACTCCAGCGGCGTACTTAATTGTGGCTTACTTTTTTACTATGTGCATATACTATGTGCATAGTGTGTAAAAAATAAAATTAAGTCTTTCAGATGTAACGGCATCCGGTGCTTTAGAACTGCTGCACTATGCCACAAGAGCACTCTGAACTTGGCTCTGAAATAAAATTTAAAAAAAAAACAGGCAAAGCCAGAAATTAAATACCAACCCAATATTTTTTTCTTATGACTATAATATTTACAACATGCTTATATCCTGTTAATAAAAGCAATAAAATGTCCAAGAGAGGATTTAATGAATCATACTTTTTAAACGCCACGGCCAATTATGGTTTTAACATCAAAATGCTCAGAGTCCCTCCCAGATGAACAGCATTACTTGGTACAGAATAACAATGGCATGCTCCACCCTGGCCCTCCAGCCCAGTTTCAGCACTGGGCAGGCAGCCCCTGCTCAGCGCCAGCACGCCCCTGCGACAGGATCAGCTGATATGCAGCGCAAAGTCAAAAGAGCTTGATGTTGCTTTAGTAACCTTCAGATCTGCAAGACTCGCCGAGCACCTCCTTCCCTGGCCGGGAGACATTCAACAAAGAACTCACTCATCCAGCACTTACAAAGCACCTACAAAAGCCTAGAAATGTTGACCAAAGTACATCTAATACCCCATTACAGGTGACCCTCCAATCATTTTACCCAAAGGGCAAATTCATTTCCATTATAGGTGCTAGTCAGGTCCACGTTTCACGGAGCGTCACAAAATAGCCTGCACCCAACTCCATTACGGCCTGCGTAGCTCCAAGAATCCTTCTCTTTCGGGGAAATGGGCCGAAATTAAATACGGGCCTGTCAGATCCCGGAGGGAGGGAGAAAGGAAGTGAAGAGAGGGAGAGGCTGAAGGGGAAGGATTTTGTCAGGACTTCATAAACATGTATATAGAGCAGGAACCCAGTGCCAGCATTAAGGCTGAGGAAAACTTTCCAGAGGTGGCTGGAGGCAGGCAGGAGGTGAGGGAGAGCAGAGCTCGCAGGCCTAGAGTTTACAGGAAGGCCAGCCAAACAACGATACAGTACGCCGGGAGGGCCAGAGCAAAGCAGACAGAGGGAAAGACGGGTGTGAGGTGGGGGGCGGGGGTATTTTGGCCATCAAATCCAGATGCCTAATAATAAAGTAAAATAAAAATGGACTGAAAACATCTTACAAAATATGCCTCTGTATGTGAGCTCAACAAAGTACAAGGAGAACTATGGAGCGAATGGAAAGGGTGAAGAATTCCCATCATTTAAACACTGCAGAGATGAAAGATGAAAAGGGTGCAGAAGAGTAATAGCGAAAGGTTATGGAAAACATTACATTACGCATTCATTAAGGCTAATGATTGATTACACCACAATGATTAATAATTAATAATAAAACGTGATTATTGCTGAGATTATTCATGAATAATTGTGCATTTAAACTCCAGTTAAAACTTTGGGGAAAAAAAGACACATGGAATATTCACCAAAATAAATGGTAAACCCATTCACTGATTTAAAATTAAGAGTTTCACGTCTGTCTTAACTTAGATATGACTAGAACAATTCTAGTACACCTCATTATTATTTTTCTTTAATATAGTCTAAATCGGTTAAATCTATTCTAGATGAATTGTTTACCTAGAGATAATCTATATTTTATACACACGTCAGTTTGTATGACATTTTCCACCTGATCGTCTGATGAAGTGATTGATGATTTTCAATCAGGAGTGCGTTAGCTACGTGAGGTGTCAGTCTTATGAACAATCACCTTTGTTTGGGACATTTCCACGGTCAAAACCCAGCACTCCTGTCTCTTTCTCACACCCACGAAGACACTTCACATTTGCACGTGAAGCTTGAGTTAATCCCTTCCCCCTGTAGCAAGTGGAGTGAGGCACATGTCTCCAGATGACTGTGCAATGGTGGTGGCTGTTTTTCTTGGCCTCTGTGAGCAGGTTGGTGCACTGGAAGCTGATTTAGGCCTTCCTTCTCCTACCAGCCTCTGCCTGTAGTCGTCCACGGTGGGTGTAAAGCGCTGTCTTGGGGATATATTTCTAGTATGACATATAGATGAGAACCTGTGTGTGTGTGTGTGTGTGTGTGCGCGCACGTTTCTGTGAGGACGAGGTGAGCGAAAGGTCATCCTTCTCTCTGCTGCCACAGACTTGGAGGCCATCCAAAATAAGGGGAGCAGGAGGACATCTCTCCCTCTCTCTCTCTCTCTGGCTTATCCTGCAGCAGTCGACGATGACATGCAGTGGTATGCATGGAGTGTGTGCCTGGGTATAAGCTGGGGTCTCCTCTCTGTGTGTGTGTGTGTGTGTAGAGGGACGGTATCTGGACCATAGACAGTATGAGAGGAATACTGGAGAGGAACGTCACTCAGCCCATTATGAATGACAGACAGGCTTTTCATAACTAGGATAGAAATCAAACTCATTCACCCATTCCACATGGCACTCTCTGTCAGCAGAACATTTCTCTTTCATGATGTGATAAACCGTGCCATTCAAAAATATCTGACACATCCTCTACTGCTGAAGCAAAGGACATGCCCTGTTCTACCGTTGACATACAAAAGAGATAGACAGCAATACAGCACTGCTGCTGAACACAAAGTGAGCAGTAATAAAGATGAATCAGAATGTGTCCCTGGCTCACAGTTCCCATACAATGTGCGTGGGAGGTGATGAAAGCTCTCCTGGTGTGCTAAATTAAATAAGTGTAAAATTCTGACTCTTTTCACGTCTCCAGGTCAAAAGCACGGCTTCAATTATTCATAAGCTTATGTGACTAATGTGAAACTGATAACCCGCATACTATTTATACATCGGTTTGACAGGGACAGACAGTGAATTGCTGGCTACTACAGCACAAATGTCAAGCCAGTTCCAGCACTTGTCCTTAAACCAGAGGCCCTCTGAGGCCTAACCTGCTGCCTTGCTGGGAGATAGTAGTCTTAATTACACTCTAGAATCGTCTTCAATTACTCCTGGAACTGTAAGATCTTTGTCATAACATTTTGTATTTGACCTGTGGAAACGCATTCATTATTGTGTCCGAAAAACCCACCCCCATACCTAACCACAAATCCAAAAATGCGTATGTTTAAACACTATGCTAAATATCACATAAAGAGGTGGCCAAAAAAGACAGACAATGCAGTGGAGATACACATATAGAACCGCTGGTCAATAAAGGGGGCGTCCTTTGACTGCATGGAATACACTTGACAATTTTATTTGGAATATTAAGACAAAGAAGCATTCGCAAAGCACCAATAGTGATAACTACAAGCACTGTATCCATTGGTTTTCAAATGAAGTTAGGCAAAAGACAACAGCATGAAAAAGGACAGAACAAAACAAGGGTAAGGAGGACTGGAAGTAAACACAGACAATAAAAATCTGAACATCTTCACCAGCCATTGGAAAAAAAAAATCCAATTCTGTCCTGACATGAGCTAACAAAGAGAAGGAATATAATTACACTATATTTGTTTCATGGGTGCTGGGTCTGCCTGTGGCAGCTGATATGGATGTTGTGATTGGTCAGAACATATAAGGCAGTCTGGGATGCAGAATGACAACCATTAGTCCACATCATTGTCAAGCCTCGTCACCATGGCGCGTGCATTCACATAGCAACCGATGTGCACATACAGCATTAAAGTGACAGTATACCAACAATAGTTACATCATACTCATTGCATATTAGGGACAGGATTTATGTAAAAATAAAAATGATTTTGTTGCTATGTTTGCATAAAAGTAATATACAACCCCTCTGCACTAATTCTAAAATACTTACTTCTATTAATTTAATTCAAAAGTACAAATTCAACTTAGCACAGCTTTAAAACTAAAGTCAAAAGTAGGGTTGGCTGAGTGATACAATTCTGCTCCACCACAGTACTTACACAGTACTGCTCCACATACAGTACTTATGCTCAGTCCTACAACTGATTCTTTTTGTTAGATCTTAAAATCTATTACTAACTTATAATAAACATCCAGACATCTCTTTGCGCCTTTTTATGGAGCAGTATGGAGACTCGTTTGTGTATTTATGTGGGCATCTCTTTTTAACTGGTTTTTAACTGGTGAACAAAAGGGAGCTGCCGGCCTGCCCAATAAGTCTGTACTCGCGGCACAGAGTCTGTTTTATGGTTCATATGGGCAACATGTGGTACTGCAAGGGCTGACACATGCTATTTCCCATAGGGAACAAAGTGCAGGAAAGGCTTCAGACTTCCCAGTACTGAGAGGCTGTTTTCAAGTCACACTAACCATTTGATAGAGAAAACCCCACTGCCCTAGATCGTAATTATGAGGCACAGTTCAAAAGATTCTTGAGAAGAGACTTCTTTATTCCCTGTAGCCATGGCTGACAGATTTCCACTATTTCGAAAGCAGTGAACGATGTCTGAATCAGAGGGAGTGTTCAAAAGTCTACAACGACCACAAGCCCCTCCTATTCTCTTGACCCTTAACCAGATAATGACTGATAGAGTTTTTTTTACTCAATCCCACGCCCCAGAGCAAGACACCAGAGCACTGAAAATGTCTCAATGGTGCCCTGTGTTAGCCTCTTGCTAATGCTAACTTTAGAATAGCCCCCAAATAGTGTCGAGGCCAAGCAGACTACACAAACAACAGAATTTTTGCTTTCAGCTCAACATATCCAAGAAAGAGGGTGATGCTGAGGATGTGGTCAGACTGGGGAAAAGAAAAAAGTCCCTCTACTCTATATTTTCAGAAAACCCATCAAGAAACACAGACTGGTCCTTTTAGTAGGTGGTAAATTTAGAGGGTAGCTTAGTAAATTTAGCCCATGATTAGCGCCTGTAGGGCAGGGCAGGGTCGGACTCTGCCAGGAGAGACTCATTTGCTGAGTTATAGCACAGAAAGTCCCAAGTTTGCGTGTGAGCAGGCCACAGCTTTCCAAAGTTCAGAACCCTTACTTTAGAAAGCAGGAGTGGGAAAGTGGGAGATGAGAGGCTTAAGGCACAGGTTGCCACTGAAAACACTGGGGCTAACGTTTATTACATCAACATCTTCCAAACCTACAGTGCCAACATGAAATTTATTTAAATGTTGTTGTGTTTTTTTTTTTGTTTGTTTGTTTTTTTTTGGGGGGGGGGGGGGGGGGGGTCAACCACAACCAGTCGTTCCGTTTTTTTGTAGATCAAACACGGAGGACTGACCTTTTCAATAAACTAGGTTTCTACAGACTATTTATGTTGTGATGAAAAATTACTGACAATTCCTGAATTTGAAATGTGCCAAGAAAGTGTTCAACAAATAACAAGATAAAAATTAGGGAACATG
This sequence comes from Electrophorus electricus, assembly GCF_041902795.1. Lineage (NCBI taxonomy): Eukaryota > Metazoa > Chordata > Actinopteri > Gymnotiformes > Gymnotidae > Electrophorus > Electrophorus electricus. The sequence continues at coordinate 12,212,999 of NC_137508.1, read as the reverse complement.
ATAAAAAAAAGCACACAAACATCCCTTTGGTCAATGATCCTCAAAAATACAAACACTAAATTACAGCTTCCATTGCAACCTGCCATTATGCATAAGTTGAACTCATAGTGGACCTGAGCATCTTCTCATATTAATATGATATTCCAGCTTTGACAGTGAACTGAACAGTTGACGTTAGCTTGGCCTTTATTTGTCCCATATAAAAAATATTCATCACTCATATCAACAAATTAGGTTATCGTAGGGTATATGATTAAAAGAATTGGCTAGCCCATCTTTTTTTTTTTTTACAGTGTTAAAGGAATCTCATTTTTAGTGCACAAAAATATGACACAGGAAGCATATTATAGCTATATGCTTCACAATGGGTAAAAGTGCAACAAAAGTGTGGAACTAACCACATCTGATAAGGTAACAGGACATCAATACTAAAAACAAGTACACAAATGGCATATCTCCATGTTCATGCTGTGTCTATAGCAAAGACATAGTGAGGTAATCGTACAAGCTGCAAATATCATTTTATCATGTCCTCTTAAAACCACAGACAGATTAAAACATACATTTATTTGTATAATATAACATCTGCTCAGACTGAAGGTGACCGATTACAAAACTTCATATCAGTGTGAAACACAGACCACTGATTCATGCCCTGTATGGCAGAAGATAATGATAGTGAGTTCTGAAGACATGAACTCAAGTTATGCCCCAAATGGGGGGAGGAAGTAACAAATAGTCAATAATACTATCACAAACTGACACTGCATATGTTCAGTCCACTGCTCTTTTCTGAACTACTACTATGACAAAGTGCCTGTGGTTTTTCAGTTGAGACCCTCACTCATAGCATAGCAACATCCTATTGAAAATGGCAATTGTGCTGAGAGAGGACGCTGCTTTGCAAGCCAATTTTAGATAACAAACCTTCCATTATATGGCACATGGTCAACTATGTCTGTGTGTCCATATGTCCCATGTGTGTAGCTGGTGGGTAACAGGAAAGAATCACTGTCTCTAACTGGCAATTTCCTCCTCATGCAGTTAATCTGTGTCTTTTAGATCTGCCTCCCTTGAAAAGGCGAGCTCAGCGCTGAAAGGTGAGTGTGTAACTCTGTCCATTTCCTGTGTTCTGAGATCTAAATGCTGCCTCATGAAACATAACACTCAAGAGGGTTTGGCAAAGTCATTTAAACTTATTGCTGGTAAATTAGCTATTACTTAGTAAATAATCGTGTAATACATAACTAAATATAAGCCTTGTAAGGCTAGTTTTAAACACCTTATACTATGAGTATAATGTTAGTATTTAAATGAAGTGAAATGGATGTTGTCCATTTTGTGAGTAAATGTCTGTAACTAATCTGGGACCACATGGTGTAAAATGGGAGAGACAGTGCAGGCGTGTGCAGACAGTGTAGCAGGCAGGCTGAAGCTAATCCAGTAGATATGGTCAGAGAGACTGGACAGAGAGGACCAAACTATTCCAATCCAAACCTGCTTGACAGTTAAAACATGTGCTTGCCAGGTAGCGTAAACTGCTTATTATAAATGTGTATTCCATGTGAATGTGATTTAAGTGTGAACTAAAACAACTGTGTATTGGCAGTTCCAAACATTTCTTTACCACAAGCCTAACCCCAGCTCAACGAGTGTTGATCTGATCCATGCACATTCCCGTTGGCAGAGAGTCCCCCTCGCCTTCATAGCTCATGCCTCTGTTGGTCAAACAGCCAGGCCTCATTTGACCTTGAGTGGCAGCTCCCTCTCTAGCCAGCGAACACGCACTTTCTGTTTGTAGTGATACTCCTTGAGGAAGTCCTGCATGCTCACGGGCAGCGGCAGGGCGCTAATGCCGTCGTAGGTGGTCTGGCTGCAGATGGCGGCCCGTGCCAGGTGCTGCAGACTGAACGGGAAGGTCCTGTGCAACGGAGCCGTGAGCAGCGGCTCGAAGAACATGCAGGCGCTCGGGTCTTTGTAGTGCTCCAGCAAACCCGTGACCGTGGAGGAGTGGAAGACGCAGGGGTCATGGGCATCAAAGCTGAAGTTGTGGTTCCATTGCTCGATGCGCGCATGCAACGAGCGGTTGTAGCGGCGGAAGCTAACTGAAAATAAGTAGTCCTCTTGGGCAGAGTCACGGAGCAGGAAGGTGCCCTCTGGCCGGCCATCCAGCAGTGCTTCTGCTTGGTAACGATCCATCACCCCCCAGTAGCAGGGAAGTGTTGTGATGGCCAGTAAGTCAGGCACCAAGCAGTGGATGAAGTCAATCTGTGTGTGAACCTTCCAGGGTCCGGGATGCCTGGAGGAGTGTCCATCTCCAGAGGAATGCCTCTGCTTAGGCCTCCGTGCCTGTAAGCACAGAGTGGTCGAGTCCTCCTCGGAGTCGCAGTCAGCAAGCTGGGATGGTGTGGCTGTGCTCATCCCCACCTGTGCCACTATACCAGTCAAACCCCCTGAAAAGGAGGTTCCAGCACCCAGGCTCCTGGCCTCCCCGGGACCTTCGCCAGAACTGGGTGCCATCTTTGGTCCCAGTTTGTGGAGGGCAGACCTCTGAGCGGTGGCCTCCAGCGTGTGGATTTGCGCGTTTGGAGGTGGATCGACACCTTCCTCAATACTGAGCCTGCGTCGCTCGCGGAGTCTCTCCTCTTCGTCCTCCAGGGAGGGCCGTGCTGGGTCGAAAGCATCCAGCAATGCGGTGGACGAGTGTGGGCTGACTGGTGCTGTATGCTGCTTGATGAGGTGCCACTTGTTGGCCAGGTCAGAGCCAGGTGGGAATGGACATGTTTCCAGCATCAGCTCCGTTAGGTGGATCTTGCGCTTGGAAATAACCTGGCCGTCGGCCGAACGGGGCCGACGGCCTGTATTCAGAGGCAGGCATAAGCCTACTGTATCCTTCAGCTGCTGCCGCACGGAGCGGACACTTAGGCTCCGCCCACCACCTCCTACTTCTGATTCACCCATCTCCTGGATGGAACTGGTCCCGTAGCAGCGCTCACGCCTCCTTGGCCCTCCTCTTGAGCATTCCGTCCGCCGATCGGCCTCCAGAGAGCTCTGCGTTTTAGTGGAGCAGGAGTGCTTCTTTTTTCCTCCCCAGGGAGCATGCCGGGAATAGGAATCCCTGCGTACCAGCGGCACCCTCCGCACATCCTCGCTCTCCTTGTCAACTGTGATTTCCACAATCTGGGGAATATCTGCCACACAGTTGTGGCCTCGGCGTCCCCTGCTCACCCGGAGAAACTGTGCAGAAGCAGAGCCCCCAGCAGCCTGGGACTCACCTCTGACTTCTCCCTGGCCCAGGTCCACCACACAGTGGACACCATCCATATCTAGACTGCATACACTGGGTTCAGGACCATGGGTGTGGAAGAGGGTTTGACATCTGCTCTTGAGGCTGCTCCACATCTTCCCCACTTTCTCCATTGAATGGAGACTCAGACCTGTTTGGTAAATAGAAACCAAGAATTAACCACTACTAAAACTAGTGCCTGTTAATAAAAACAGTGATGCACCATTTTAATGGTGTATTGGTTATTAACATTTAGAAAATGTGCATATGTAGATTAAATAGTGTCCAGCGATTTACTCACAATTATTTTATAGCACTGTATCTTAATTACAAGCAGAATATGTCGCGATGGTAATTCTGGCTCTAAATTGTTCATAAACTGTACACCTGGTAGGTGGAGACGGGGTGTGAAGCATGTTACGCATGAATGGCAAGAGTGGGTGTAGCAGTACAGTCTGCATTTGCAAGTCTGTACAGTGAAAAGTGTACCCATGTGTAATAAAGTGTGACCGTACTCGGTAAAGTCATACGGTGAGCACAGAGTTGCCAGGCAGATATGCAGGGACACAAGGCCACGGCTATAAATGAACGCAAGGATCTACTCCCAGCTGATCTGCTGGTATGTAAAGCATTACTGAGCCAGTCTGGACCTGACTAAGAACCTTCCCTGTCATGGCAGTAGACACATGCTAGGAGGAAATACTGATGAATGGAGTTACTGGACACAGACACATATGACACATATGTAGACTGACAAGAATAGCAGTCAGTTTTTGCTTCTTGTCTGTTCAAAGTTCAAGTCAGACAGTAAGTCATCTCACTTCTCCTTTATTCACTGAGACAGAGCTGACCTTGTTTAAATCCAAGTGGTCCGTCTGTGCTAGTTATGCAAATCCAAGGAAAGAACTTGATCTTGTCCAGATCCCCATTTTCTCTTAGAATACTGGCTCAAAATGATCACCCTTAAAGAGGAAGACATGAGGCAGAGCATAGAGTTTTCTCTGGAAGCTTAAAACTAGGAAAGTGTGGCGTGTACATTACACACAGTAGGCCTAACCAGATTGTAAAACTGAACACCATTATTTGAACCCATAGTCTCTGTAGGTCATGCAATGTTTGTTAATTTAGGGAGGATTCATGACGGAACACAATATAGAGGCATGGATCTCCAATTTTCCTGCTCTAAAAGATGTCAAAGGTCATACAGTGGCAATTGATTTTATCTTCCCTTTTAATTAAAAGAACAGATCTCCATTACAGCAAATTTGCTTAAGCTTTGCACAAGTTCTGAAGAAATGAAGCGAGTTATGCCGGCATTGACAGGTCAGTGTCAGGAAGTTGAGCCCAACCAAAAGTCCTGCGTTTTATTACCAAGAGAATTTGACTTCTTTTGAGTAAAAAAGATGACCAAGAATCTTGCTTATGGGCCTAGCTTTTTAAACATTTGCTGTTTTTGAAATCATTGTTATACTATCCCCAAATATTATACAAAAACCTGCTCATTTTACTCGCTTTTTTCCCCCAGGTGAATTTAGATTGACCATTGTTGTTGAAATAACATAATCTGTTATACTGTGTTAACATAATAACACATAGTTAAAGTTAAAACTTTGTTTTTACTGTGCTATGCTTCAATTAATATATAAGCTAAAGTAAGTAATGTGGTTGCCTTAATAATAAAATAGATTTATGCTTTAGTTTTATTATTCAGTAACTACTGTAAATTATTCAGTAACTACACTGACATTAAGAGGAAAGAGATGTAGGTACATGAGTGAGAAATGAGAGCGAGGGCCCACTGGCAGGCCTGTGGAGTGTAAACCAACAAATAATGTTTTACAATGTGGATACATATTTGAAATGTGTCAGAACAGTTTTAATTACTTGAGAAATAGCTGGCATTGGTAACCCTCCAGAATTCTACTTTATTAATATTATAATATGCAGCACTGGGTAACAAGAACTAATGTTCCCCTTGTATTATATACAGAGGCAAACCCTAACAACATCTTCAGCACTACATTAGTAGATAATAAACATTTGTACAAAAGTGCATATGATAAAATTAAATGTAAAATTTAATACAATGACAATTTAACACTAAGAATTAATGTTAGTTAACATTAACTCTTTGAGTGACATGAAATGATACTTGACTTGACTGTAACATCACACATCAAGTTCATTAGGATACATTTGATTGCAATAGCTGGGATAAAAACACTGTGACAAAATATAGCAAATGCCTTAAAAAAATGCCCCCAATTAGGTCTTATCTCACATGACTAATTTTCTTGAACAGATTCCAGCAAGCAACATTGAAATCCTCCAAACATTACCATTATGGCAACCATCTTGCTTTATGCGTCTTTTGCAACATGGTGCTCAACACAGTATAGCCAGATACTATTGTTTCTTTGACTGCGTGTGGCCCTCCGCCAAAAAAATATTTTGTGTATTTATTTTTCTCAATTTAAGATGTCACTACTTATCTCTACTGCTTCTGGATGGTTTATGATAATCATCGGACATTCCTGATAAGTATGTGTGTGTCATTTGCCTCTCTATGAAACTCAACTATGTTAAAACATAATCTTACCAACTGGAGACACTTTCACAGTTAAGACTGGGCCTACATGTAATAGCAGAGAACATTTGTGGTATACTTTAGCTTCAAGTTTGCCAAGCCTGTTCCTGGGTGGAGGGACCACTTCCTCTCTGAAGAAAGATTGTTCAAACCCTCCTCTTTCCTCCATTATAATGAAACAAGGATCAGAGGTTGAGAAGATATGTGCACATGTATGCACATGCATGTATTAAACATAATTTCATAATTTTACAGCAACAGTAACAAGGGAGCCATTGTGTAAATGTACACAGCATTGGGCATTTAAATGCCTAACTGACCATGACACTTTAGCGATATCACTTGTCCACCCAATAATTTAGGTAATGTTGGCACATGTCCATCGATCTTCTAAACCACCTAATCCGTTTCTGGGTTGAGGTGGGGATGGTGGGGCACAGAGCCCATCCCAACAGCACAGAGCGCAATGTGCAAACTCTTGTGCCGGGAATCGAACCCAGGTTACCGTAGCTGATAGACAACAGTGCTGACCAGTGCGGTCAGATCATGTCTCTATTCATGTTAATTCTCAACATATCACACCAGCAAATATCCTGGTAAAATAATGCACACTATTCAGAGTAATTAATCATTTCCATTTTAGAAACAAACACAACTGATCAATAAGCACTGTACTGCATAAGACATAAAATAGACATGCACACAAAAATAGACAACACAAGCAAAAGGCAGATAACTTTAATTAATCGACTTCACAACCACAATTAAACCTGAATGAAGAAATTGATATTTAGCACACTTACCATTGCCCTACATCAATAATTTTATACTAAGAGGGCAGAGGATTCACACACACACACACACACACACACACACACACACACACACACACACACACACACACACACACACACACACACACACACACACACACACACACACACACACACACAGTGAAGCTTTCATCTAACACTTCACATATGAAACAGTCTCTTTGTCCTTCTCATTTATTTCACACCCTCTGCTGTTTTTTTCCATAAAATGCATCACTAATGTGCCAGAATATCAGATGCATCTTAGGAGGCTGTGCTTTTCCATGCGAGTTAGCATATTTTTTTTCCGTGACTTTGCTAATCATGGTCACAAAAACAAACAAAGCCCAGCTCTGGCTTGCATAAGGGAGGGAGGGACTGAGTGTCCTTTCCATACTCCCAAACATGCTGAAAAGCTTAGGATATTTTTATTGACAAAATTATACTTGATTCCTTCATATATGTCCATGCCACATGCTAGCACACAGAAACGCAAAGCTGACCTGGTTTTTCTATGAGAGATGCAAAATATTCAAATAACCTTTACAAAGGTTTTGCAGAACCCTTCCTAATTGTTGAAGTTTTTCCTTTGTTACCACTGCTCAGGCATTGTGTCTGACAAAGTGTACTGTGTATCAATAATTAAGCAGTTGATCTGTTCACATTGGAACCAAAATTGGAATCAATATAATTTAAAATAATAAAGATCCTGCACTGATGTTTTGCAATTTCCTTCCCAAAATTGATCTTAAATGTATTTATTTATTTGTTTGCTTGTTCACTTTTTTCATTCTGCTGTGTGGACATGAACCTCAATATATTGCATATTCAAGAGAAACTATAACTAACAGTCTCTGCATCAAGCATAACAGTCTAGTTGTTAGCTTGAAGTATGGCAGAAGATGCAGATAAGATCAGGTAAGGCAAGTGTGAATATACAAGCCTGATGAGAACATTGATTCCCTGAAGAGAACAAGAACACTCACATGGAAATCCTCAATGGCAGTCTTGCAGCAGTTACCACTGCGCTCATCGGTACCATTTTGGGCCAGATTTGCACTTATGTTAACTAGCCAGTTAAGTGTGTAATCTTACAATTGGGTAGTTTTGCCAGCAGGGAGAACAATATTTTTGCAATAACACTAAAACTAAAATAAAACCAAGTTTAATTTAAAGTTTTTCATAGAATAAATTTATATTTTTACTTTTTCTACATTTATTCTATGAAAAACTTTAAATTTGTGGTATGTAAATGTAGTATTTATGATTGGTATGAAGTGATTATTGCCTTTCTCTTCATTAACAATAGATTTGGCATTCTGCCTATATGGATAGCTTTCAACTTAAGACATGCTACACACTCAATGGATGTTGGCATACTGGTTGGTTAGCTACATTTTGGGCATATGGATCACTATTTAGACTATATACAGACACTATATACTTTAACAACATGTTTAAACATGCAATATTTCCTCACACACATACAAAAAATACCTTTATTGTGACGACAGTTACGCTTGTTCTAATTAACAAAGCTGGAGCAAGACACTCACAATAATGAAACAAAAGTAAAACATTAAGCACACTAGCCCGTAATAATAGTGTTATGGTCTGAAAATCAGCCAATTTGCATGGCGAGTGAATTACATAACAAGCATTAAAAATATCGATTATACCAAGCTGTACTATCAAGTAAAACAAAGTGAGGCCCAGGTGATTTCACAGGTCAGGAACATGCAATAAAATGTAGACTGTGATTTGACACAGAAAATTGTTGTTATGTAAGATGTATTAGACAGCACCAATAAATGTGTTCATGGGCCTTCATCTTTTTTTTCGGTGGTCATTTTATGCATTCTCAGTGCATGACATAGGCTATGCTGTGCCAAAACAGAAGGCTTTGAATAAGAAGGCAATATTCTGTGGAGGAATGTTAACGACATGACTGAACACTCACACCCAGCTAGTGAACAAGCAGAGAGATTAACAGTATGGAACTGGATAACACTGATTAGGCTGCAGCTCCATACTGTTAATTGCTCAACTTTAAGTCAAATATAGCAGTCATGCTCTGCAGCATGTAAACAAATGTCATTCTGTGCAAGAGAGCAGGGGGACACTATCTGCAAAAAAAACGTTTAAAAAACACAATACGTGTTGTGGATAAGGATATAAGGTAAACTGAGCAGTAAAAGTGGAATATCTTAAAGTCTTCTCCTAGGTACAGGCACAATAATTTGAGCAGGGAACATGGTTGATTGTTAATGTAAGGCTACACATATGAAGCTGGATTACTAATCAAACAATGTCCTGTGTCTCCCGTTAGCTAGGATACCTTCTAATTAGGCATCAAATAAATAGCTATGCCAAGCATTAGAGAAGAATGGGTAAAAATAATAGGTCTGATGCCAAATCTGTATTAACAAGTCCTTGTGCCTTTCACACATTCCATACACCTCAACAAAGCACATCATGGTAGAGTGAGACAGTGTGTAAGACCACAAGATCACTTCTGTGTCGTGGATAGAAATGTTAAGGTCTTTGCCATTGTCTTAGTTTGTAATTGGACCGAAGAGGGTAAAAGGCAAAAGAATGGCACAGTGGAAACGTGATTTAGGGATAAATCGGTCACTGTCACTCCCCATCAAGAACAACACCGTCAGCAGTGGCTAGTGACTGTTTTTTCTCAGTGAGTATGCTCATAAAACACTTGATAAATATACAATGGCTTATATGAGCCATTGCAGTTAACACCAAGGTACTCCATAAACCACAACAATGGGATTGTTACAAACAAAACGGGAAGCGGGATGAGTCATTTCCACAGGATGAACAAACAACAACAACAACAACAACAACAACAACAACACCTCACCAAGAATGTTACGGTGATACACCTCCCAAAGACCAGCCTCGAGGAGCACAAAAAGACTAGTGCAATGCTGCCCCATACGGAACCCAAAAACGATCCTCTGCTGTTACTTTCAGCGCGGCACGCCTACCCTCATGGGGTCCCAATGAGTGGCCTGGCTTTCAGACAACATTATGGGCGTAATCACTTTCTTTTTCCGAGGCCGATAAATGAGATGTTTGTGGTAACCTTGCTCACTTTCAGAGCGCTGCCCTAGGAGGATAGGTGAGTTCAGACTGCTCTGGAGGTGTTTAGAGCAACAATGCTTTTATAAGGGTCTTGGTTGAAATTTAACTGACAAAAGTACTGTCTTGTCCAGCCTCTTGCAGCAAGAATGTTATGAATGTTAGAATGTTAGTTTGTGTCACTAAAGAAAACCATTAATATCACATTCAAGAATGATGACAGTACTTGCTCCAAATATCAGGCTTAAATAAATGCACTAAAAGTAAACCCAATCAGTTGAATCAGTCAGATTCCATTATTCTCTTTTAAAATCACACATGTTCTGATTCAGAAGTGACAAGTCTTTTTTACAGTTTGGTATGGGTTACTTTACCCCAGCTGGCTTTCCAGATGGTTTGGTCCTCAACTAACTGATCTTTGCCAAGCTGACTTTAATGCAATAAAGTGAAGGAAGTGCTATGGTGGTAGATGCTGTACAATACGGGCCACTAACTTTTTTCCCTTTTTTTGACATGCAATTATGGCAGAAATGGCATTAAATATATAAATCAAATACACCCAGAAAAAATATAATACAACCTGAACAAACACTGCTTGTTTTTTTGTAAATAAATGAAGCAAACCTGCACTATTTTGCCTCACAATAGATTAAACCCTGTACAGACAGAAAATCTTTAGTCAAAGAGCAGTATATTCAATATTCAAATATATAAACAGATACTGAAGTATAACTTCATACATGAATGCTACAAAAACTGAAATATCACTTTGACTTACTTATTCTGGTAAAACAACCGTTTTATAAAAACATAGGTCCCAGATTCCTAAAAATTATACGAGAGGCTTGCAAAAACGTCTCAGACGCAACTTGTATAGCGATGCCTAACATTCATAAAGGCAATATAATCTGGACAACACAGCCCACGTTTGGGTTCAGAATATAGCCTTTTGTAAGAGTTAAACTTCGCCAAAATAATGCAGCACAATTAACCTAGCTGGTCTGATCCCACATGTCTGAATGTCAAAACTACGAGAATTGTGTCCATGTCCCAAAGGCGATTAAAAAAAATCAAAGCTAGTGATTTTATTTTGGAGGCATTGGCCAGTCAAGCAAACTTCGCTTGCCACTTGAGAAGACTCCGCTAGGCAACGTGGAGCACGCACCGAAGCGCGAGGGCAACCGCCGTAAATCCCAGTGACACATCGCGCGCGTTCCGTTACATTAAATCTAGCTAGAGTTCGGCAACGGACTAACGTTAGCGAACCTGACTAAAACATTACACCGTGTAAAATGGATATATCAGTAGGATATGCCCACAAACTGTTCTAAACTGAGCTAGAATGAGAGTGCTTACCTCTGCAATCTCGGTCGTCTATCACTTCGTAGCCCTCTTTTGTCTGTAAAAGATGGCTATCAAAAGATGTCAGACTCGTAGCTATCCCATAAAAGCTTTCCCAAGGCGAACAGAACATGCGAGATACCAACTCGTCATTGCCGAAGTCCGTTTCCTAAAGATAAATGAGGAAAAACTTCGAATTGGAGCTCCGCAATTCTGCTGCTCTGGAATGCCCATTTGATCCAGGGCCAGTTCTGAGCCACCTCTCTAGTCCGCGTCTTCCTCCTTCTTGACAGCCAATATGACGGTCGCTGAGCAAACACGGGGCGAATAGCCTGAACTCACAGGCGGACCGGGGCTCCGTTAAACCAATGAAGGGAGAACGCACTTCCGATGGGGCGGCGCACAGAAATGACTGGTCGCAAATACCGCGACGGGCACCACACGCGTCCAATGAAATTAGGGAGGACGAGAGCCTTGCCTCGGTTGCCATCCTGAAAACGTGGATACCAGAGACAATGCATGCGTGAGTTAGACTGTTGTTTAGAGTCGGATACTGTACGTTTTTTATGTAGACTACGGCATGTTTTCTTTAGACTTAAGTATTTGTCTAAGTTCAGTGCACTTTCTTTCATTTTAATAGTCCGCTGTGTGTGGTCACTAATAATATGTTTATAGTGATGGATACGCTCTTTGAATGTTTCTTCTAATACCCTTTGTGTTCATTTTTGCGTGTTCCAGATTGAGGGGGAAAAGACAATGAATATGTGCCGAGCAAAACGCTCAGTGTAGCCAGCTGTTATTTATATGCATCTAATGTGCCTCTTCTTGTGTTCACGACAGACTTTGTGAGATTATGAAATGCATACTCCATATAACAAAGCTCCATATAAGAAACTAAAAAAAAAGAAAATCTTACATAAAGACAAATAAACAGCCCACTCTAAGGCTTTGGGACAGAAAGAAACTCTTTTTAAATAACTCTTTTTAACTCTTAAAAAGTAGAGGTTGTGCAAAGCCTTTCAACCAGTTAGGCCACAGTTTTGTGGACTCTTTACACTTCAGTGGATAAATTACACAAAACTGCTATGCTATTTTTAAATCCATAAAGTGCAAGTATATTTGGAACTACCTCTTTTTTTCCAGCACAGAAGACACATTGTCCATACTGTCTAATTTCTGACATTTGCTGAAAGTGGTTTCTATGACAGTAAGTACAAATGTGCATGCTGGCATCTTGGGGTTGGACAGAGTCCACCCCAGGGCCCTGAAAGTAGTCCTCGAGTAGCCAGTTCTTGCCTATGCAGAGCCTGTACACCCATAAACCTCACACTATCAGAGTCTCAAAGGAGCGTTCATTTTTCTCCCACTGCTGATGTCATCATTTGGAGCTGGGTTGCATACTGGGCTCATGTGAGACCATCTAATGTGTAGCCGAATATCTCTGAGTAATGTAGTAGGCTGAGAGGAAGCCCCGGGGAAATCACCACAGGCTGAACAACATCTTCATTCAGTTCCAGCAAAAATCACTCATTTTATTATTGTGGCTGAGACAGAAGAAGCATGAGCTAAAAGAGTCAACAGAGAAAATTCAGAAACTTGTAAGATGGGTATAAAAAAGATTATTCTCTGCCTTTGTTTCTTGCACTTCACTAGGCCTCTTATTCGTGCCACGTCTCTTTTTATTTCTTTCTTTTAAAACAAAACAGCATTGTGCTTTGTTTTCTTTCAGCACTTTTTAATGTGGTGGTTGTAACTGGAACGTTTGGTTTGAATTAACATTTGTGCACACAGACGTGCAGGTGAGCTGTTCATATTTCAGCTGGATATGTCTTCAGCTAAACATAAAAGTCTGACAATCATACAGTGAAGTCTCTAACTGAAGACAACAGACAGCAAAACTCACTTCAAATAGGTGATTAATCCACAGTTATTTACTATGAACTAGGAGAGAAATTAATCCAGGAAATGAGATTAAAAAATGCATCTGACTGATCTGAGCAAAAATTATGTTAATTTGGCAGACCATTCCATTCAATTCATGCACCCCCGATATATTAACAAAATGTACCATATGCAACAGATTGGAGCCAGCTTTGTTAAAGATCATACTGCCATCTAGTGAGCTCATTTCCACACACCAAAGGGAGAAACAGGTAGACTATGTATTTAATGGAAAACGTAAAAATGTGGCACAGCTAAAAGTATGTATCTTCTAATACCATTCTATTTTATCATTATTAAGTTTTAAATTATAAAATCTAAACGTTAAGTAAACAATTTAGAGCACTAATTCCAAGAAAACAACCCACTTTAATGTAATACAGTAGTAAACCAAATCAACCTATAGTTTACTAGTTTACACTAATTATAGATAATTATTTAGGGAGATAATTCCAAGAACACAACTCAGTTTAATGTAATACAATAGTAAGACAAATTAACCTTTGTAATCTACTAGTCTATAGATCTACTAATCATAGATAATTACAAATTAGATGTCGATGATGTAATTCCCAGTAGGCTACAAGCAGTTTTTTTCTAGTGTACTGTAGAGGAAGAAATTAGTGAAGAACGGAAATAAACACTGGATTATAAACAAAGGTAATATGTCTTAAAAGTCAACCTTTGATACAAAACTGAAATTCATTTGTTAAAAATGCTAAGAATTGCTCCATGTGAGTACCACCTTTAGTTGCACAAGCGGCATTGCCAAACCTGGCGGGGCAGAGTATCGTGAGAATTCCAGCCACAAGATGGCGCTTCACCTGAACACAAAGCGGTTTTTATTCAATAATGAACAATAATGTATTAATACAGCTGTATAAATACAAGTGCTTTTTATGTAATATAATATGAAAAGTGAAACAAAAGAAAATGCATCAACAACTGTAATGTAGGCCTATGTGTCTGACTGTGTTTGAGATCATCATACATCTTGCATTTATATGACACAACTGAATGACACTACTGAAAAATAGGTAACACTTAACTGTACTTACGGCAATGAGACTCTTGAAGTTATACGAGCTGAGAAACAGCTTAGCTCATTAGTACTTGAGAGCATATTCAACACTGAATTCTTTATTATATGCCACGTTATTAACTTGAAGGACAAATTCTTTAAAAAAAAACAAAAAAACAACAACAGGCTAATTAAAACAATAACAACAGTGACACATAGATACCTTTCTAAACAGCTAAACTGGTCGGGGGATGCCAGTTAACATGTATCCAGTCACTACAAAAATCTACTCTACTTCGCTATCGATGTTGTAAAGATACGGAAACAAAAAATACACAGCTAAAGTGTCATGGAAAGACAACACTGTCAAGATCTTCGGCTACAGCCTACATAACTTTAAAGATCAGGTTAAATGGTACCAGTGATTCCGTCATTCGTAATTAGACGTAGTTCTACAAGGGCTGACCAGCGCAGCGCGATGCACCACATTACTCAAGTTTTATTCAGCGCAAAAGATTTTATACAGCCGATCACAAACACTGCTAGATGTTTTCCATCCAGACTACCGCGGTGACAAGAGAGCGCGGCCTTGTCGTGTCGTTTGGTGGAGCAGACGCGGCGCGGCTCTGCGAAACTGACGTGTTTTGCGCATTTCCTGCACTAGCGCTCAGACAGTTGGAGAGGGGGGAGAGAGAGAGAGAAAGAGAGAGAGAGAGAGAGAGAGAGACGCAGGTCTGCAGGAAACCGAGTACCGACGACGAGAAAAGAGCCAGGGAGGCTGAAACGAGTACGAAAACCGCACCAATTCGCAGCCTACCCTCGGACCTAAACCCCTATTTCCTTCGACCGACCGGAGGAGGCTCGCGTGGTAAATGTTCCAGATGCACGGAGGAGAAGCTAGGGACATCCCGTGCTCCAGTTTAAGGAGGAACAGGAGTGTTTATGGTGAAGAAGGTTGCCCCCGAGGAGGTCCACTTCTGGCATATTTTTACTCCCAGTGACTTGAGGTGTGGAATGGTCGTTGTATGTCTGCTGGAAGATTGGGTTTGTGTGTGTGTGTTTTTTTTAAACGTCTTAATGGTCGTTCTCCGTGAAGGGGGTTTTGTCGGATTCCATACCACATGTATGATTTCAGCGTGGAAAACAACGGAGAAAAGCCCAAAGTGAAATCCTTCTCCCTATTTGGACTAGACTTTGCATATCTGCGAGGACGAGCATTGTACCGTTAGGAGAAACTAACAGAAGTCGAAAACGGAGAATCGGCTGGGAGATTTTCTGTAGCTGTCCTGTTGAATAATTTACCGAGTCCCGAACTGGCAACCATACAGGACCGTCCATTCAAAAGCGTTTGGTTTGGCATTAGCCGTAAATAACTACGCGAACACCATGGTGGTTTTCAATGGATTGTTAAAGATAAAGATTTGTGAAGCTTTGGACTTGAAGCCGACAGCCTGGTCTCTGAGACACGCTGTCGGCCCAAAGACCCAGACCTTTCAGCTAGACACGTACATTGCCCTTAACGTGGATGATTCTCGTGTAGGTCAAACCTCCACCAAACAGAAAACCAACAGCCCGGCCTGGCACGATGAGTTTGTCACAGAAGTGCGCGACGGGAGGAAAATCGAGCTGTCGGTGTTTCACGACGCGCCTATCGGATACGATGATTTTGTAGCCAACTGCACCATTCAGTTCGAAGACCTGCTGCAGAACGGCAGCAAACACTTCGAGGACTGGGTATGTCCAGCTCCCGTCTTACGCCTTCTTATCCGCACACAGCCCAGACTATCAACCTAACACAGTAACTCTCTCAGCTGTGCAAGTGTTCTATCAACTTTTGACCCCCGCCCCCGCCTCCCCCAGCCTAATGCTAATTATTTTGCGGATGTGGCCTAAATCACTCCAAACGCCCTCATTCCCTGTGTATTACCTGTCACCGTTCTCAGCATGTGCAGTCAGAAAAGCGTTGCTTTCCTCTCCCCTGCGATGCCACCAGTTTCATTACAACTCAGAGGCCTCTGATCAATGTTCAGATATCCTGGTTGCATAGAGACGGCGAGAGAGGGTGCACAGCATGTCATAAATATTCCCTGCAGCTGCAGAGAGCCATATTACCGTCACTGAGTGCAGTCATATAATCCGATGTTAAATGACCAGACAAAACAAGATCGGATTGCACATGCATCCCAGAAAGCAGCCAGTCAACGTTTTTCTCTGCAATTGTCCCTGGCCACGTTCATGCACTTAGTAATTTGATGTAAGAGAGTGCAAAAATGGCCCAGAGCTCCTGAAGGTAGAAAGGACAGCCTGATTGTTGATACAGCCATATACTGTAGCAGTTCCTTATAAAAAATTATGGGTTTGCACAGGTGACTCTTCAGCACAAAATATATGTGTACAGCACCTCAGGAGTTTCCTGTTGTAAGTTTTTAAAACAATATGGTTAAATGTTGTGTAATAATACATTAATTCATACACATATTTGCAGTCCAAACGTTTATGATTGCATCTAAGAGCCTTGTTTAGACAGTGGCAATTCACTCATGCTGGTTCACCCTGTAGACTTTAAAAAACAATGTTTTCATATTATTAACTGCTAATGGCTTATTTTTGGCTGCTTGTCCTGCCTAATCATGAGAAGTTTCTCCATCATCTCTATCTGGCAGAGGTGTGCAGCATTAATCCTTGTCCCTTTAAGAGCCCTAATATGGCAGATCTACAGTATATGATAGTGAATTGGCCACTCTGTGTGCCTGGAGGCTGTTCTGTTCTTTGTTCTCTTGCCCAAGGCAGACACAGATTTAAATTATTGAGGTGCCTCAATCAGATCCTGATGTAAGGAGGTGCTGCACTCACCTGCCAAACCTCATATTACCATTCTGAAGTGTACAGACAGAAGACTGTACCCCGTTAAGTTGGTACAAAGCCTTCGTGCTCTTGCATCAAGGACAAGGCCGTCCTGATCTGACCTTCCGTTTTGCGCTCAAGTGCTCGGACATACGGGCATCAAACTGTGCATGTGCTCAGGAGACTACGGTCATGTTTAAGATTAGATTTAGTCAGGGGTTAAGTGTGGCTAACAGCACAGTGGGCTACAGCTCTAATGTATGAAATGTCACTCATCGTGTACATGATTATTTAGTCTTTTCTCCAGATGACAGGGATGTTAACTTTAAGCAGCCCAAAGCAGCTGGTCTAATATGCCATCATCATAGAGATCACTCTGGAGAAGGCATGAGCAAATATAAACATATATGAATTTAAATAATATGTAGTTGCCATAATTTCAAACTCAGTAAACTGTTGATATTTACAATATGGATTGGTCCATCTGTCCATTTGTCCATTGGTCTACTCTTCTGAGAGCAAGAATTTCTTTCTGAGTTTATTTCTGTGATTTGCGTGAGGGTGTGAGGGTTTGTGTGATATGAGAGCGAGAGTGACAGAGATAGAAACCTTTAAAAAGATGTACACAGGCGTGGACTTCGGCATGATTCACTACTTTACAGACGGTGCTTGTGTAACTTGCAGGGGATCTGTGTAAAGCCACTTCTGTGTGAGCTGTTGATGTGGGCGTCATGGTTACAGAGCCTGATCCTGCTGCTGTATTGTTCTGAATTCCCTTAAGCTCACGTTTTCTCGAGAAACCTACCCAACCACGCGAATGTAAACAGAATCCGCTTTCTCTGTCTACGGCTGTCGCTCTTCCTCCGTCTGTCCCGCACTTGCGTGGGCTGTCGCGTTCTTGTGAGGGCACCTTGCCGTGGCGCGGAGCAAGCGGCGTGGCACGGGAGTGTTTCATCTTCGCTGTCTTTGATTCGGAGTACCGCAGTGGGGCCTGGCGGAGGCGTGACGCGGGAGACTTGCCGGCTGTGTAAACTTCAGAGTGAGGCAGAGAGGTTGGGGGGGGGGGCAGCCCCACCCCCAGGCTCTCTGAGTGTCCCCTTCACTCAGCCTCCATGCTTCCAGACCACTCTGGTGCTTGCTGCGTACTCTGTTTGTCGAGTATGCTTCCTACCCTGTATTGGCTTCGTTATTCTAATTTGTGTTTGGCAGACTGCATTTGTCAGTCAGTTCATGTTATTTTGTAATGCTGAAAGTACCAAATGGAGACTTAAGGTTTTCTACCTGCAAATATTGGTTCAGCACCCTGCCTTGTCCAAACAAGTACTACTGATGTGGAAGAATAAACTTAGGCGTGATGTTTTGAGTTTAGCATAAGCACAACAACACCTTGTTCAGTCTCTACACAGCAAAGCCGCTGTCTTACCAGGTTTACCATTTTCAGTGTCACTCTAGACGAAGTATAGCACTTCTCAGGTGTATGCAATGCATGCCGAGATGTTACACAATGGTGCAGCAACAACCCCGAAGCAAGCCTGACAATCGCCTAGGCTTGTTTCTATAGGCCTCTCTAAGTGCCTACCTACATTGCCACCCCACCTGAATTACATGGTATGGTGTAATTGTATGTGCGTGTGTGGCCTAAGATATGTCATGGTAAGGGTAATTGGAAACTCAACAATCTATGCCTTTAATATCAGGTGGGTTTTCTTTGATTAAGTGTTTAATTGATGAAATTGGAGGCATTTTCAGTTAATAACCGTGAAACAATCTCTGCTTACATTTGAAAAGTAAAGTAACTGCAGCAGCGGCTCAGGTGATGGTGGAGCTGGTTGCTAGTTCATCCCCTAACATGGCTGTTGTACTTGGCTCTTCATTGCAGTTTAATTGGTGAGAGTGAAACTACTCCACTCTAGTGTTTATCTTCTGTTTTAGCACAGAATCCATGACTGTTGGCATTTGAACCAGAGTGAATTCCCCTAAACATTTCAGTTTCACTCAGAAAATAAGAGTCAGAATGACTTTGAAAGAGAGTAATTAGATTTCAAGATAGTGAGACTTGTGACGGCATCCTGCAGACCCAGTCGACGGCCTGGTCAGGTAGCAACCTGTCGTTTTGTTTTTTTTTGTTTGTTTTTTTGTTTTTGTCTGAGGTCTTGAGAAGATCAACCAGGATTAGGTGGATTCATGAAAAAAGATAGTTGAGCTGGTATCTCCTTTCAGGCATGTTGAGAGGGAATTGTTCTTGGCAAGGTGAGAAATAGCAGACGGAGCAGAGCAGTCCAGTGAGCAATGACACATGTATACACTTGCAGTTGCTGCCTCCTTTCCACAGCTGACTCAGGATGTAGTATCTGACTGGAGTTAAAATCCCAGAGAGCGAGAGAGAGAGAGAGAGAGAGAGAGCGAGAGAGAGAATGCATATGTGTGTGTGTGTGTGTGTGTGTATTTGTATGTGCGTGTGTGTGTGTGTGTGTGTTTGTGTGTGTCTCCATTCATGTTTCCCAGCACATTCTTCACAAGTTGTTACATGTGCATTGGTGTGATGCCAGTTTTTAAGGAGTGGTTTTGACAGACACATTTCTCAACCAGTTTGTTTGAAAGGCCTTCTTACATGTCTTGCTGCCTGTTCAAAATAGGTGTGTGTGTGTGTGTGTGTGTGTGTGTGTGTGTGTGTTTGAGTGATTTATTTTAGGATGGACACAGTGAAGATATGCGCACAACAATGTTTCAGCCAAACACTGTCAGAGCGGATATAATGATTAAAGTTCAACCTTAATAAACTTGTCTGAGTCACTCTTTGTTAATTAATCTTGCGTGTGTATTATACTGTACCTGGCGTATATTACTGCAGCAGGAATCAGTATGCTGTTTCATTGTTCAATTCCTTAAAATCGAATGATTTTGAAGAAGACGTATTCAGTGAGAGTGTCGGCGTCGCCATGCCGAGCCTCATGCCGAGATGGGTGGGTGGAGAAGGGTGTAGCCATGTATGATGGCTGCTCTCCGCAGTACACCTTACTGCGGATGCTAAAGCGTTTTTTTGACCTACGTTACTCCGCGTAATGCCGCTTCAGCCTCCTGTTCCCACCCCGCACACACCAGCGGTCGCGGCATGCACTGCGAGTGATTTTTGGAACACGAAGGACCCAGTGTTCTGCGTAGGGCGAAGACTGCACGACGCGGTGTTAAAAATTAACAGACGACCGTTAACTCTTAACCAGCTAGAGCGCTCACGTTCAGACCCCCCGCAACAGCAGTCTGCTTACGTTCAGTTACACCGATGCATGTCGTAGTGTCACTGACAGGCCAGATCCCGCATAATGTTTAAGCTCCATTTGCCTATTTCCTCTCGCTCCTCTTTTACCCAGTCACCCAGTCTCCCCCTGCTTGTTCTGACACCTCCCTCTCCAGGGTGTGGATCTCCTTGTTGGTTCTGCTGCCCCCTCATCACCCCACTTCTCTCAAGCCTCCCCTCCTGTCCTTCACCCTGCCAGTACAGCTCCACTATCCGTTAAGCGAGGGACCAGCACCGGAGTCGGACCTGTCGGAAGCCAACAGGCACGATGTCCGTGATGTACTGTACATCTTGCGTAATGACTTCTTCTTCTTTCGTCACCTCATTATATTTCCATTTTGCGCACTGTTAAGGTCTCTTCGCGATACATGTATGCCACATCAGTACAGTGGTGGTGGCACAGAACGAGAAACGGCCTGCAATACAGTAGCTGTCATTATTCCAAAGCTACAGCATGCTAAACTAGCAGTATAGATCTTCAGTAGAATTGTCATCATATATGCTACCACTTCACAAATGCTCCCTGACACGTTTGGAATATTTTTTAAATTTTGCTCGAGATTTTCCCCCCTACACATTAGTCGGTCCGAGTCCGGGGCTCAAGGTACTCGGAGGACAGAAGAATGCTAATGTGCCACAGTGCAGAGCTGGCTGGATATTGCTTTCCTCGAATTCCATTAGTCATTCAATTCTTAGAAGAAACCGCCCATGTTGGTATACAAATGCAAGTTACGCTCACTTGTTTCTAATAGACCTCTGAGTGCTGAACTATGAGATTTATTCACTTAACAAAATGTACTTTGGCTGAATAATGCTGATCTTATATTCACAGCATACTTGTGTTATCTAACCAATGGCCAACATACAAACCCACTTTGATAAAACCAGTGTTCCTGCTACAATAGACTACCCATTGTACCAGTCTACAGAAGATATCATTTATCAGGATATGACATGTAACAAAATGTTTACTTGGGAGTACAGCTGGTGTACAGTTCTACAGGGACGGATGGACAACACACTGACAAATAGCACACTGGCAGATAGATACCCCAGTGGCAGAAAGATATTCCACTGGCATACGCTGACTGAACTGGCAAGGCTGAATGGTTAATGGGTGACTGACTGAACTGCATTTGTGTATTTCCCTGTTACAAGCTCGACATGCAGCTCTCTTGATTTAGTTTTTGTTTTATTTTTTAAGTCAATAGGGTGTGCTGTATTTTTGCCACATAGTTTGGAAGCTGTACATTCATGCTGAGCTGGTCACAAATGCTTTGTGTTGAATGCGTGACCATGGGCTTGTTTGCCCTGTGATATAAGTGTAACTGCACGCGTCTGAATGTCTTCCCACGTGATGTCACCTGCGGCGTGGCGGTTCCAACACAGGCCACACCAGGCCTGTCACTTGCGGACTAAACTCCCCCACGCAGCCTCAGATGCGGGCCCATGCCTGCGTCCCATACCGGGCGAGCCTTCTCTCTTATACAAAAGCAGCTCCATGATAGCACTGCTGTGATACCGGTCCCAAAATAAACACTTATCTCATGACCAGAAAAGATACAGTTAAAGTTATGTCACCAAGATGAGTTGTACAGTCACAGGCTAAACAATTATTGTTGCCTCATCGCTTGCTTATGTACTGATGTTGCAGTTATATAATGTTTGTTTTTGGAAGGTTCTACCATATGTTGCATAGTCTTGCTGGATAATGTGATCGCACATATTAGCACAATTTTTTTATGAAATGACAAGATCAAATACATTTTTACAATACCTTTGTATAAATAACAGTACATACTACTACTACTACTACTACTACTAATAATAATATTTATATTTAACAGTATACAAAGTTTTCGCTCTATAGGTTTATAATGTTCTCTGTTTAAAAATAAGTGGTGGGGCTTTGGCCCATCTGCAGCAGTCGCCCACCCCCTTGGGGCACATATGTAGGGCAGCATGCCACTTGCATACGGCCTCCGTGCCCTCGAGATGCCATGAGTGCTCGGGCTGCTGCCAATATTCCGGCCCAACGTGAAGTGTCCGGAGTGCTAGCACCCTCTCGGTCCACCCCGCAGCAGGACGGCGTCGCGGGGCAGCGGCAGGGAGTGAGCAGCGGGGTCTTCGAGCCGGCCCGAAGGAAGCAGTGGATGGCCGGGCCGCCTGGCCGGGGGCTAAAAATACCAGCGGCATGGCTGAGTCACACGGTAGCCTCGGCTTCCTGTTTTCACTCTCCCACGTTTACTTCCCAGAGAGATAGCGGGAGATAGTGAAAGAGATAGAGAGGGGGAAGGAGAAGCCTTGTGTCTGCAGTGTGATACTGAGGAATACCTGCTTACTCATCAGTGTCAATTTCCCATCCAAAGAGGGTGGCAGATGGGGAGAGAGGATGCAGAGCAGCAGGACGAGGCTTCCGATCGGAAGCGCAGGCCTCCGTGTCTCTCGGATGAACGCGCGATCCCACAGGTTGTTCGTTTGATAGGTTAACAGCCTGTTGCAGAGACCAGAGCCTGCTGATAGCGTCAGGCTGAAAATGCAGGGGATTGTGGAACCGTAGCTGGGTTTCGACCGAATCGCACGCAACTTTGTGCTTTCCTGTCCAAAAACAGAGAAACAGAACGGTAAATCCCATAAAGTTCCCGGACCAAAACTGTTATGAAAAAGTGCGTCTTTAGACTGATTCCACAAAAGGTGCTGAACCATTCAGTGTCATTCTTCAGAGAGCTTGGCATGCTTTCTGCATCCTGAACCAGCACAAATCTCAACAATAGGCACCTTTCACTCTTATAGCCTGTAGTTAGTGCTTCTAGCAATCTTTTCTCTGTATCCTCTAATATCTTCCGGTAGATGCTTAAGTGAGTTGTGTACATACAACAATATGTCGGGACGAAGCTGTACTGTCTGTACTAACTGTACAGTACAAAACTGAGAACCCGTTTGACGCAATGCCACGATCTAAATTTTTTTATACAGTGAATGCCGTCATAAACAGCTGCAATGGGCAAACACACAGAAAAACCTCTCACTGGGATTTATTGTTAGAAACTTAACAAAAAATCTTTGTTAAGTTTTACTATTTATTCCTTGTGTGTCTGCGTGCTTAGTAAAGATTCTGGCACCTTTTACCTAGTATAAAACGACTGGTAGAACTAACCCCGGGTTATTTTAATCCCGTGCGAAATGCCTTATCAGTAAATATTCCGTCATATAACAGTAAAGAGATTTCGTGCTTTTTCTCAAACATGGATGCACTTACTTGCATTATATAGTTTGCGTTTACATGTCAAAGGCCTTTTCAGAGGAGTGACACTTTTGGTATCTTTAGGTCAATTTTACTGCCTGTAAGCAATCTCTGCACAAATCTCTGTCATTTATGCTGAGATTTCGGATGTATATCTGGAAAACTAATTTCGATTCTCAGAGAAAAACAAACATTTTGTATTCAGGAAAAATTTCATTACTGCAATGGAAAAATTCCTAAGTATTTGAGTTTCTTTAAAACATTAATTCAATGAACTTTAAATATCCAATTGCACAATAAAGATTTTATACTGCTGTGCACTCACTGTCATGTTTTGGCTTTATAAGTTTAGATGTATTCCATTTTATTATTAAGAAGGGCATGTAAAATTTGGATAATAATAATAATATCAGTCAGATTTTTTTGTTATATTGTCTGAGTAGTGGGATGAATTTTGCAAATGTAGTATTTTCATATGTTTGCTTTGTGAGGGTTTGTGTTTTGCTCATTAGTCCATGGTTTTGCCGTTGGTGTGGACCTGTAGCACACTGTTCAAGTCACAGCACGTCCAGCCGTGGTATGCAGTATTACCTGTGAAGACGCCTCTGCACACTGCTCTAGATTTGATCTTTTTTCTACCTCTTTCTCTCTTTATTCTCTCTGCAGGCATCTCAGAGTAGTAGTTTGTGCCTCTTTAAGAGTCTTTTCTGAATTGCACACTAATATGCAGATCCTCTGGGGTTAAGTGACAGGAGGGTAGGAGAAAGGCAGCGTGTTTCCTGATGTTCACATACACACACACACACACACACACACACACACACACACACACACACACACACACACACACACACATATATATATATATATTACCATTACATATACCATGTCAATGTACAGCATGTGTGATTGATCACTGATTGTGTGTGGTTGTGTGTGTGTGTGTGTGTGTGTGTGTGTGTGTGTGTGTGTGTGTGTGTGTGTGTGTGTGTGTGTGCGCGTGTGTTTCCGTCCATTTTTGCTTGCATCTGTGTGTGTGTGACAGCATGAAATACAGGCCCTGGGCAGGGGGGGACTTTCTGTAGCAGAAGATGTTAGCTAGATGAGGCAGAAGGGAGAAAGACAGACAGGGGACGTGGTCCAAGTTTAGGCTCTTACCATCTCTGCCTCTTACACTTAAGCACATTCTTCTGAACCCTGTGGAGTACAGTGGCCTGTTTACGAATGTCCACCGCTTCCCTGATGTTGCACACACTGCACAATTGCAGGGCACGTGTGCATGTGAGAAGGGACGAGCGGGAGAAACAGCTTAGTAATATCCTCAAGCTAATTTACCATGTCACTACTGTTTTATTTACTGTAATGTTCATTGCTTTAGATAAGCCTGTAATTCGTAACACTGAAGCCAATAAAGGAGTGCATTCTGAGTTTTAAAATAGGATGGGTGAAGTGTTACCCAAATCTCAAACGTTCACTAAGGTGAGAGGCAGAACTGATCCCAGGTCAGCGTCTCTGAGCCTGCTTGTGCCATGCTGATTGTACCAGTGGCTTTGGGATAGTGAGCACAGCCTTAAATATTAAGATCAGAGGAAATGACTGTTTTAAATTTTATTTTTTGGTTTTATTGTGACTGCGAGATTTTGGCTGTAGGGCATGGGACAGGAAAGCTGCTCCCCATCTGTGGAAGACTTCTTATGTGTGTTGTGTGTGTTGTGTGAGAGAACAAGCTTTATTTGGATTACATAAAACAGAAGGGGTGAGGTGTGTGTGTGTGTCTGTGTGTGTGTGTCTTAGGGACTAAAAGATTTGGTATACCCTAACAGCTCATGTACACAGCCACACAAAAAAAGCTGTATTGTCAAAGTATTTAATTAAGTACAAATAGCTACATGTTTTTGAGTCACAGCACTCATGACCACAGTTGGCCCGTGGGGTGCTGAACTGCGACATTCAGTATACAACTGTGCAGGTGCAATTCTGAATCAGACGGCCTGTGCCAAGCCATGACTGCACAGCACTGACAAACCCCACCAAAGCTCCTCTTCCTGAGAGTGCTGCTTGCTGGGCACCGCGCTCCCACCACGGTGGCATGAGTCCAGGGAGAGCTATTGATTGGGAAAACCGAGGGGGCAGGAAACTGCAGTAAGAGCCAATATTAGGCTCCGCTTCTGCTGGCTAATGAAGCCATAACGGCAGCTCCATCCGAACCAGATTAAAGGAGGAAATGGAGGCAGGATGCACGGCTGAGAGGAATGGAGGGACGAGAGGCGTACATGAAAGGGAATGCGAGTGGTAGAGAGACAGACAGAGAGAGAGAGAGAGAGAGAGAGAGAGAGAGAGAGAGAGAGAGAGGGAGAGAGAGAGACACACACACAGAGGATATGTGTGGGTGTTAGGTTGGAGGCGCGCAGCAGGCTATCATGTAACCACATAGTTGACATGGGTTTACACAGGATGCATTTCATATCCTATTGTAAAGGATCTGTGAGGTCACACATGCAGTGCTTGACACAGTGTCTCAGCTCTTTACCTAAATATATGCTTGCTGGCATAGCCAAAGTATTAAGCTTAGATCCTCATTTTAAAGTGTTTTGCAGTGGCACAGCACACACACACACACACACACACACACACACATAGAGACATGTGTACAGGTTTTAATTATTTAATTGTGTTTTCAATGTGACTGAAGATATCATGCTGAAATATATCAAGGAGATGTTTGGAAATTGAATATCTGTTTGGAAGCTGAATAATACATGCATGTGCAATGGGCTACTCTGAGCCCTACTGTAAGGATTTCCAATAGAATCTGGTATGGCTGCCTGTTTTCGTTCAAATGGAGCAGGAGCCAACCCTGAACAATTCTGACTGAGACGCACTGGTTAAACAAGTGGCAGGGAGGTGGAGGTGTAGAGGAGTGTGGAGATGTGTGGAGGAGCTTAGAGGTGTGTGGAGATGTGTGGAGGTGTGGAGGTGCACTCCTTCTTGGTTGGAGTGAGACAGCTTTCTCATTCTCAATCACGAAGGCTCAACCTTGTTTTTTACACCTAACTCTAACGCTGTAATCCGTTGGCCTGGGAACAACACCACCCTTTACTGGGACACGTACGTCAGCGAGCGGAAAAGCCTTGGAAGATTTTCCTCAACCTAAAGACTCAGCCCGCTGCACTAAAGCAGAGGACTGGGGAGTTCTGAAAGGGGTCACCAGAGATGTGTTATGGGAGCACCTCACAGACGATGTTATGTGGAAAACCATAAAAATGATGGAGAAACTGCATATTTCAGCCAAACAAGCAGAATAATTTGAGCAGGCAGCAGAAGACTGTAACCTGATAAAGAGAAAAGCTATACAACACCAAGTCACAGATGTAAACCTTCCATATAGCTGTATACCTTACTTAAGAAATCGGATATAATGTCAGTATTTACGTGTGTGTGTTTGTGTGTGAGTGAAAATGTGTGTGTGTGTGTGTGTGTGTGTGTGAGAGTGTGTGTGTGCGAGTGTCTGTTTGTGAACGTACACAGACCAGGCCAAATTTAATTGCTCAGTTTAATTCATTTGCTTGTGCTTTGTGCTCCTGCATTGTCCCATGTGCTCAGGTACAAGTGACAAACCCCATTTCTATTGGCGCTCTCGGTCTTGGTGAAATGTGTGTGTGCGTGTGTGTGTGTTTGAGTGAATGTGTGGATGGGGCTATGTGCGTAGTAGTGTGCATCGTGGGAAGGGTGAGGAAGTTGTTAAAAAAATAAAATCACACAACAAAGCCACATTTTGTTTACAATACTTTGCTTACATGTCTGCTCTGGTCTATTTCGTAGAGACCATGTAAAGAATAAGACAGAAAGGAAGATAGAAAGGAAGTAAAATTTGATGTGCACATGTGAAGTACAAAGATCAGAGATAAAGAGATGCAGCAAAACAGAGAGAGACAGATGGGGAGAGAGAGAGAGAGATGGGGAGAGAGAGACAGAGATGGGGAGAGAGAGAGAGATGGGGAGAGAGAGAGAGATGGAGAGAGACCTGAGGAGAGAGAGACAGAGAGATGGGGAGAGAGAGAGATGGGGAGAGAGTGAGATGGGGAGAGAGTGAGATGGGGAGAGAGAGACAGATGGGGAGAGAGTGAGATGGGGAGAGAGAGACAGAGATAGGGAGAGAGAGATGAAGAGAGAGATGGGGAGAGAGATGAAGAGAGAGATGGGGAGAGAGATGAAGAGGGAGATGGGGAGAGAGATGAAGAGGGAGATGGGGAGAGAGATGAAGAGGGAGATGGGGAGAGAGATGAAGAGAGAGATGGGGAGAGAGATGAAGAGGGAGATGGGGAGAGAGATGAAGAGGGAGATGGGGAGAGAGATGAAGAGGGAGATGGGGAGAGAGATGAAGAGAGAGATGGGGAGAGAGATGAAGAGGGAGATGGGGAGAGAGAGAGATGGAGAGAGAGAGAGATGGGGAGAGAGAGTGAGATGGGGAGAGAGAGACAGATGGGGAGAGAGAGAGAGATGGAGAGAGACCTGGGGAGAGAGAGATAGAGAGAGAGAGATGGGGGAAAAAGATGGGGAGAGAGAGAGATGGAGAGAGAGATGGGGAGAGAGAGATGGAGAGAGAGAGAGATGGAGAGAGAGATAGAGAGAGAGATGGGGAGAGATGGGGAGAGAGAGACAGAGATGGGGAGAGAGATGGGGAGAGAGAGAGATGGAGAGAGAGAGAGACAGAGAGAGATGGGGAGAGAGAGAGATGGGGAGAGAGCGACAGAGATGGGGAGAGAGAGATGGAGAGAGAGAGATGGGGAGAGAGAGAGATGGAGCAAGAGAGATGGAGAGAGAAGGAGAGAGAGATGAGAGAGATGGAGAGAGAGAGAAGGAGAGAGAGAGAAAGATGGAAAGAGAGAGATGGGGAGAGAGAGAGAGAGAGAGAGAGAGAAAGATGGAGAGAGAGAGATGGGGAGAGAGAGAGAGAGAGAGAGAGAGAGAGAGAGAGAGAGGGGCGCCAGCTCTTGGAGAACACCAGCATTATGTTTTGTCTCTCAGTTGACAGTGTGTACAGTTGTCTGTACAGTGTGTGTATATGTGAGAGATGATACACACCAGAACCCTCCAGCAACAGAGAACGGCAGTAAAAGAAGAAACATACAGTTCTAAAGTGTGTGTGTGTGTGTGTGTGTGTGTGTATGTGTGTGCATGCGTGTATGTGTGCGTGCGTGCGCGTGCGTGCGCGTGCGTGCGCATGCGTGCGTGTATATGCACGTGTGTGTGTGTGCATGTGAGTGTGCGCGTGTGTGTGCATGCGTGTGTGTGTGTGCGCATGCGTGCGTGTGTGTATATGCACGTGTGTGTGTGCATGTGAGTGTGCGCGTGTGTGCGCATGCGTGCGTGTGTGTTTGTGTGTGTGCGTGTGTGTGTGCGTGCGTGCGCGTGTGTGCGTGCGTGTGTGCATGTGTGTGTGAGTGTGTGCGTGTGAGTGTGCATGCGCGTGCGTGCGCATGCGTGCGTGTGTGTTTGTGTGTGTGCGTGTGTGTGCGTGCGCGTGTGTGCGTGCGTGTGTGCATGTGTGTGTGAGTGTGTGCGTGTGAGTGTGCGCGTGTGTGTGCATGCGTGTGCGTGTGTGTGCGTGCGTGCGCGTGCGTGCGCATGCGTGCGTGTGTGTATATGCACGTGTGTGTGTGCATGTGAGTGTGCGCGTGTGTGTGCATGCGTGTGTGTGTGTGTGCGTGTGTGTGTGCGTGCGTGCGCATGCGTGCGTGTGTGTATATGCACGTGTGTGTGTGTGTGCATGTGAGTGTGCGCGTGTGTGCGCATGCGTGCGTGTGTGTTTGTGTGTGTGCGTGTGTGTGCGTGCGTGCGTGTGTGTGCGTGCATGTGTGCATGTGTGTGTGAGTGTGTGCGTGTGAGTGTGCATGCGCGTGCGTGCGCATGCGTGCGTGTGTGTTTGTGTGTGTGTGCGTGTGTGTGTGCGTGCGTGCGCGTGTGTGTGTGCATGTGTGTGAGTGTGTGCGTGTGAGTGTGCGTGCGCGTGCATGCGCATGCGTGCGTGTGTGTTTGTGTGTGTGTGCGTGTGTGTGTGTGCGTGTGAGTGTGCGTGCACGTGTGTGTGTGTGTGTGTGTGTGTGTGCGTGCGTGCGTGCATGTGTTAGTTAATGTGATTGCGAGTATGTGTCTGATGATGTGTTTGATGAGGAGGACATACACACAAGGGCATTTTTACCTCTTCTGAAGATATCGGTGGCAATCTTAACCCGCAGACAATCACAATAAACAAACAACAACAACAACAACAACAACAAAAATAAACAGTTCGTCCCTCTCATCAAACTTCACAAACTGACAGGGAGGCAGTCCTCTTATGACTGACATCAATTTATTTCAGGTTCCCTGCTATCAATTATCATTTTAACATAGGTCATTGGGCCACTAAGATGATCGACATTAGTTTATGAGGCAGAAGAGGCAGTATGAGAAGCAGGAGGATGAGAGGCAGGGGCTGTAGTCATGCTGTCCTTAATAGAGCGATAAAAGAACAGTGGAAAGCAACCTAATGAAACGTGTTATGAAGCTCTGTTCGATTTGCTTATATTTAATTCAATTTATTCATATATTAAGCAGAGAGATCTTTCCAAAATGGCCTCATCTTCAGAGGGCCCCTGCATAACAATAGGGCAAAAAACAAATAAATAATAAATAACTTAAACCTACAATAGATCATAAAATAATGATGTGACAAACAAAATTAAAACAGGACTGTAAACAGTGGCCTAAAAATGGCATCAAACAAATATTGGCATATAGAACTCACGACACTTTACAAGTCGCCTTACCAATGTAAATAGTTGTAAGTGCTGAACCACTACTGAACTGCATTAGAGAAGTCAGTTTAACAAAGTGTTAGAAGTTTCACAGTCTGTGGTCTTTACCTGGAATATCTTTCTAGAAAAAGGTCCACCTCTGTGCGGGATCTCTAGGCTACCCCCTCCCCCTACGCAAACCAGGCTGTAGAACCAGGAAGCATTGCATGCTCCCCCGCCACCCTGCCAGCCAGGGGTCTTGTCAAGCTGATTGGCCAGGCATTCAATGGTGTGGGGTGTGGGCGCCAAAAGAGGAGGACCCAGTCTGGTCACCCTGAGTTCTGCCTCGCTTAATATGCACAACAAAGAAGTATACTAGTCTATACAAGTTATAGATGGAAAAAAGTATTTTTGACTTCTTGCGGACAGTTGGAATGTTATGTAAAGTGGAGGGCAAGTTTTTAGAACATTTGAAGGAAACTGTTGGTGTATTAAAAAGATTTGGTATGATAAAGTTTGTTCTCAATGAAATATTTGTTCTTTTTCCCTCCACTGTACAGATAGACTTGGAGCCCGAAGGGAAGGTGTATGTCATTATTGACTTGTCTGGGTCTTCCAGTGAAGGTAAGAGACCCGGTATCATACTGAATGTTTGCATGGCCTGTGTTCAATGGTGTTAGAGCAAATAAATGTTTTTACATACATAAATACACGTTCTTTTGTTTCTTATCACAGCACTCCTGTAGCCATTAGCGCCAACTCAAGTATTATTATAAATGTCCCCTGGACAGGCTGAGGCAATTCTAAGTGAATTTGTTCTCTTTCACTTTTGGAGATTCCTGGTTATGTCAACAACAACAGAAAAAACCACTACTGAAGCTGGCCAACACAGCAACTCAACCTCTCGCATGTACCAAAAGCTCCTTCATAGTCCAGCAAACACGCAGGGTGCCGCCTGGTGCTCACCCAGCGGCTCCTTTCACGTCTCCACATGTGATGCTGAGTTTGTGGTTATGCAAGCCTGTGTCCTCGATCATGTGCTCTGCTGAAGCCTTGGGGGAAACGGTGTCGCATGATCCTTCTGAACCAGATACATTCTGGCCTAATTCCACCTGAATAACCTCAGGTGCACTCCCGCTTTACCACCGCTTTCCCATCATCCCCCGGCATTCATGACGGCCCGGTTAAGAAATTCGCTTACGCTCCCCACCCACTGCTCTGCTGTGAATGAAACAGTTCATATCCATGTCTCTCAAATATTCGCCTCTTTACTAACGGTAGAAATGAAATATCATCTCTTCACCGTTCCTGGTGTACGTCCTATGAAGTAAAGCCGCATAGCAGACACATAAAACTGACTTCTGTTCTTAAACTCCGCATATGTTACATTACTTAACAGCCTCATACCCTATTTGCCAGCTTTTTTTATTTAGTGAAAAGTAAGCCTTTCCTTCCAGCTCATGCAAAGGAATACAAAGGAGAGTGTGGATACTCAGACATTTGAGTAGTCATCCTCATTCCTAGAACCCAGATCCCCCATATCGACCCCCATGTGACAAGACTGTTTATGTGTGAACCATGACACCAAGGAGGCGCATTCACTTCTCGAACTAAAGTACTAATTTATCATGTTTGGGCTTCTTGGAAAACAAGCCAGAATGATGAATTAGATGTCCATATAGGACACAAAAGTGCAGGCTGAATAATTCAACTCCAGCATCAAGATCAGGTCAGATTATGAAGCTGGTAACCATGTGAGAAGAAGGTTCTGACAGTTTTCTGGTGTGGTTAGCTGAGACAGGAGTTTAAAAAAGTGTGAGAGTGTGCTGTCTCATTTTTTCATTTCATGCAGTATTTTGATGCTATTATTTGTTATTGCATCAGGAAGCTTAGAGGTTCCTGTGTTAAAAAAGTTAGATGAGTCAACAGAGATGGGTGGTGAAGAACCTTATCAGTTGCAGTTGACTGTTTTACATCTCCTTATCTGAGAGGTTTTAACGTGACAGGCCAACAGGCTCGCACGCAAGTCCATGCAGTGACGGTTTAAATGTCTTAGGAGAGTCATGGTGGAAAAAAACAATACTGACTAGAACCCTGAATACAGGCCAAGCATATAACGCTGCTCCTACTCATACCAATAATTCAAATGGGAAGAATATGACAACACCATCGGGACTTGCAGGACCTTTACAATGGAAAGCAGAAGGGCGCTCAGCCAATTATCCCAACCCATGTGGCCTTCATGTACAAATCTCCAAATCATGTTTTTCAGGGTGTGGTTAAACTGCGTGGACCAGGCCATCCGTTTGGCAATGAGACACACTGTTGCTATTCAATTCAAGTTCACACAGTTTGCATGATATAAACACCATTCCTTGATCAGTCAGAATCTCTTTTGGGATTCCTACTCAGGAGACAACATGGGAGAGTTCCTCCACATCACTGCACCACTTCCAAGCATCAGGACAAATATAAAGTGATGCCTGTGTGGTGTGTATTTCTAATGGCCCAACGTAGTACATGGCAGTTCTTTCGAAGGGCGCCTCAATTAAAGGGAGGGGGCATGTGGGCTCTGCTGGTACGGCTGGGATTGAGCATCTGCCTTTGTCTGCTTGCATCACTTTGAATGCAGACCAAATGAAAATAGGCCATTAGGCGATTTATTATCTTATACTGTCGTAAATGCCATGCCAGTAGAGTAGGCGGGAGGGAGGAAGAGTGTGGGGAAGAAAGAGAGAGAGAGAGAGAGAGAGAGAGAGAGAGAGAGAGAGAGAGAGAGAGGTGACTCCTGCCCCCGAGTGCATCAAGAGATGGAGATCCTGTAGTCGCCTTGTTCGGCGACTCCAGGCGGTGGCACTGAACCCACTGCACTGCCCCCTCAAGCAGGCGGGTAATGAACTGTTCTTGGACCGTGAGGGTGGGCTGTCGCCGAGGATAGGAACCGGCATCTGTGTTGCTCTAGAATGCGACGCAGGACGTCTTTCTTATTGCACGTCATACTCCCGCTGACAGATGCCGAGCCGCAAGCTCAGCTCAGCTGCATCCGGGGGAAGCGGGAGAACTACCCGGCTCTCCAGCGGCCAGTCACCGCGTGCACAAAGAGCTCCACATATGCCTGGAGTCGTTCCGCGGGCCACGGTCTTAGCACGTGCAGCCTGCAGCAGACCCTGGAGGGTCTGGTGGCTCTCCGCTCGCTCCTTTGTGAGCGCCTCGCCGTGGAGAAGCTGCTCCTGATAGCAGCACTTGGTGTTTGAATTTGTTGCTGGTTGGTGAGGGTCCTGATCAGACGACTCCATCTTTGTCCCAGGTTTTAGCACCACTGTAACACTTTGCAGCGTTACCTATGGAGGGTTAATCTCGGCATAGCAGGGATTGCTGCCTACATCCTCTGCACTGCTGCAGGGTGATGGAGAGTCCAGGGCTGTAGGGGGCAGGCTAGCGGAGGCCCCGCCAGAGTGCCGCTGTCACCTAGCTGGCCGCCGCCGACCATATCAGTACCTCGTCGTTATATTCACGCAGAGGAGTGAGAGAGAGGAGAAGAGAGGGAGATGTGGCATGATGGAAGACTGGAACACTGTTATGATGTGTTGTGCTCGCGGGCATATGCGGCTCTGTGTTTGCTTGTGAAGAAGCCGAGCCGCTGTGAAATCCGATCTGATCTAGCTCGCTCTCTCTCCTTTGCTTTGCTGACACACACCTCTGTATGCATGCTGCAAAGCTCTGGCTCTTCATGCTGCTCTGGCTTTTTCGCTGTGTCTTTGAAACCCTTTTCTAAGGAAACCATAAACCACTACGTATGCCACTCACATGCTTGTCATCTTACATTTTTGGACAGAGTATTCATATATGTCTTGCCTTGGAGCAAGCATTTGTCTTCACAACGTAGTATACTTCAGCGGCGGGAAACCACGCACCTCTGCATAATATTAGAACGAACGATGCGGCCTCCTGTCTACGACTGTTCCGTTTTTGGCTGTTTTCTTTTCTCGGGGTGTTCATTACCAAAGGATTCACTCAAGTGTTAAGGAAGTCTTGCGTTCCTAAAAAGGGGCAAATGTGAGTACATTGCATTTCAGTGGTACCTCCAGTAGCTGGAAGTATATCAGTTCCAAGCTGATATACGCTGAAGCCCAGCCGGCCCTGGCCATGGAGAAGCCACTGTCAGATAACCCTGACCCAAAGGTAGCAGAAGAAGAAGAGGAGATGCAATGCTCGCTTTCAGCAATAATCCTTAATGTTATACAGTCTGTTATACATTATACAGTCGCTGAGCAGGATCCATTCACACACACACACACACACACACACACAGAAATATGCCACGAAGAAGACAGACATGCTGGTGCAGGGATTAAAGATGATAAAAGAAGTAAATTAACAGTGAGATCCTATACAGCTAGAATGAATTTAGCTATGTGCGAAAGTACAGTTGATAACTGTGCCTATGTAGCGTGCTGCGGGCTGGCTGCCTTACTTCAGCCCTGCTCAGCATCACCGGGCCTCACACGCAATCGCACACGCACACACACCAACACCACGGAGAACACGGAGAGAGATGTGATTATGACAGCCTGGAGACACAAGAGAACAGCATATTCTATCAAATGAGTCACTGAGGAGATTCACACCCCCTGAATCCTGAATCACTGAATCATACTCGCTCTCTCTCTCTCTCTCTCTCTCTCTCTCTCTCTCTCTCTCTCTCTCTCTCTCTCTCTCTCTATATATATATATATATATATATATGTATATATATATAGAATATATACTGAATATGCTCTTCTCTTGTGTCTAGGTTGTAATAT
Source organism: Electrophorus electricus (assembly GCF_041902795.1). Taxonomy (NCBI): domain Eukaryota; kingdom Metazoa; phylum Chordata; class Actinopteri; order Gymnotiformes; family Gymnotidae; genus Electrophorus; species Electrophorus electricus. Next base: position 12,177,945 of record NC_137508.1, on the reverse strand, counting down.
GCTTGCTTTTTATATATATATATATATGAAGCAAGAGTTTAAACAAAATTTTAGCAAAAAAAAAGTGACATTGTTATTGTAGAAAAGACGTTTACAGTAAGGAAGCAGTCAAACAGCTTTCTGATCCCACCTTTTATAGGCAGAATAGTTACAGTCCACTATTAATCACGCCATCTCACCTCCCTGATTTAGCACCGAATCTGATTGTAGATAATCCTCGCTGTGGCCATTTTTATCTTCTCCCTAAAATTCATAAGTCAAACAATCATGGACATCCTATTGTATCTATGTGTTCCTGCCCAACAGAAACTTTTCAACCAATTGTTCAGTCCTTACCTACGTATGGTAAAGACTCTTCACACTTTCTACAAATCCTTGAATAACTGAAAGAACAACCAACAGCTACCAACTCCCTATGTTTTTCAATTGACATTAAAAGTTTATATAATGAAGATGATTTGAGAACTTTAAAGCATTTATTGATGCAAGACCTGAGAAGAACCTCCCACAGATATTCCCTTAAAACTGTCAGAACTTGTGTTTGCTCTAAACTTCTTCACCTTTGACTCCAAGTACTACTCACAAATAAGAGGAGTTAGTATTAGTATTAATAATAAAATGAGACCATCCTATGCTAATGTCTTTGTTGAAGTTGTTAAGAAATCCTTAGCATATTTGAGATACACTGTTGACATTTTTGGTACTCCTACCAGCACATCTGAAGAGCCCAAACTGTTTATTTCCTCCTTCACCAAGTCCCATGCAGCTCTGGAATACACATGGAGTATAGCATGTCCTGGCATGAGGTTAACTTCTTTACATGTTTCAGTCAACTTTAGAACTTTTTTAGATGGTTCAGTTAAGTCTGAAAAGTCTGGTCTAAACCTATGTTATAAACTTATGGACTCTCATTCTTATGTGCAATACAACTATTCACACTGCAAAATCTCCATCCCTTACTCCTTCCCTTAGTCACAGCTTTTAAGACTTAAGCACATTTTAGTGAGAAAGAAGACTCCAGAAAAATATGGAAATGTGTGGATATTTGCATAACTGGATTTCCCAAGGAAATCATAGATAATCCCTTTGCTCATATTTTACCTGTTCAGAGAATGGAAGCACTGACCTATAAACAATCTGTTAAAACAACAAGAATTCCTTTGGTGCTCCCTTATCATCCTACAAACAAAACAGTTCAAAAATGAACGTGTGTCAGATGCGACAGTTCCTCCGTAGAATCCAAACTAGGGTGCGTAGATCAACAGGCAACTCTGCATGACTAAAATTGAATGATTTGCACAACAAAAGGGCCAGACGTCATGACTTTTTCAAAGCTGCGATATCAAAACATTGTGCTAAAGTGCACAGTGCACACAATGAGAGTAAAAACCTGGCAGATGTTTAGTCACCAGACTTTCATCAGTGCCCAAAAGAAAAAAACTTTGGCTCTGAAAACAAATGTATTTTTGTGGCTGGTTTGGCCCTTTGTCTTTTGGCGTGTGAATCATTCCATTTTTCAAATTTTATAGTTAAACAGTTCATAAACCAGGATGATGCAGATAATATACTTTAGGGACCCTCCACTAATCTCCTTTAAGGACCTTCCACTAATCTTTTTTAAGGAACTTCCACTAATCTCCTTTAAGGACCTTCCACTAATCTCCTTTAAAGACCCTCCACTAATCTCCTTTAAGGACCTTCCACTAATCTCCTTTAAGGACCTTCCACTAATCTCCTTTAAGGACCTTCTACTAATCTCCTTTAAGGACCCTCCACTAATCTCCTTTAAGGACCTTCCACTAATCTCCTTTAAGGACCTTCCACTAATCTCCTTTAAGGACCCTCCACTAATCTCCTTTAAGGAACTTCCACTAATCTCCTTTAAGGACCTTCCACTAATCTCCTTTAAGGACCCTCCACTAATCTCCTTTAAGGACCTTACACTAATCTCCTTTAAGGACCCTCCACTAATCTCCTTTAGAACTTTAGAATCCTGTGGAATGAATGTTATGATTGAGACATCTGGTTTTTCTAATATAAACTGGTTTCACCTCCTGGAACAAGCACTTTGCTTGCACAGCTGATGAAGGCTCTCTGTTCAAAACGTCCTGTTTTTCTGCAAACCTTGTGTACTTCACCTCTCTCTCAAATCCAAATACTATATGAGTTATCCATACAGTGTGTGTGTGTGTGTGTGTGTGTGTGTGTGTGTGTGTGTGTGTGTGTGTGTGTGTGTGTGTGTGAGAGTGAGTATATATATTTCACAGCAGATGATTCCTACATTATTTGGATCAAATGTGACAAGACTTATGTTAAAACCTTTTCTGTAAAAGAAATTTTACATTCACAATCAGCTGTTATGGGCCCTTTATTATTAAGATCATGTTAAATGAGAGAATGTTCAGTGTGATAGTCACAGTGTTATTTTGTGTGTTATTTTGTGTGGTTTTTTTGGGAATCCAAACCCATATCTGCATGTCTCAGTTGGCTTCTGTTTTTGCTCTCCACACATGAAGTGAAACAAACAATTCCCTGACTGCGGGGCTTCATTATGACAATGGAATATGCAAAGCAAATACTGTTAGGGTATGACAGACATGGAGCAGTGCAACCACAACACTATGGTACTTATAATATGCATGATAGAAAACAAATTTCACCGCATGAAAATTTGATCAGTAATATCTTGTTTATCAAATGTAACTGTTCAGATTCCTGCAGATGTCTCGCCGGTCCAGTGACCGTGGCTGCGTGTCCAAAGAGTGAGACTGAACCGGAGCGAGCATGAGCCGCTGCCCTCAACATGGCTGCCTTCATGGCCCATCATCACAGCGCGTTTTAATTCACACCTTCAGTGTCACCTGCTCCATGTGCAGGTATAATATGACCTCGGTAGCACCCCGGCCCAAATCTAATCCCAGTCAAGTCCCGGCCCAAATCTAATC